>NC_029779.3:15447111-15467558 GCF_000817695.3 Arachis duranensis
TGCGATTGAGAGGGTCAGGGCGGAGACTAGGACCGGGGAGAGGGAGCTTTCTGCTGCAATGGCGGCGTTTCAGGAGAGCGTGGCTAGTCCGCGCGTGTTGCAACGCGTTAGGAGAGTCGGGAGGTTGTTGGATGGGGAGATTGATGAGCTTGATGAGTCTATGGGGGGGATGAGGAACGCCGTGGGAGAGCTTTTTCAGAGAGCGGATGAGTTGAGGGTGGCTACGGTTAGGAAGGTCGTGGCGGTTCTTTCTCCGCCGAAGACGGTTAGGTTTCTTGCCGCGGCCTTGGGGTTTCAGCTACGTGTCAGGCGGTGGGGGATGGAAAGGGACCAGTCCCGTTGACGCCTTTGACTTTTTTTTTTTAAAAATCTTTTTCTTAGAAGTAAAACGAAAACAAGTGCTCTGTGTTTTTTTCCTCACTCTGTTCTGCAGTGTGAGCTGTTTTTATCATGATGATAATGATTATGATTGTTAATCAGATACATTTATTTATCAGTTCCACCATAAGTTTTGGCATCTACATTTATAGTAATTGTGTCATCGTTTCAAATCAATCCTCAGATTCTAAATTCAAAATATAGAAACCAATATTTTGGGGGCAAGATATACAAATAAGGTGAATTCTTTCAAACCCATGGCAATTTTGTGGGTAAGTTATCCTTGTACATGTGTCATCATCTCAGTCATTGATAAAAAAAATTTTTAACCTTGCATTAATACATTCATTGATAACAGCAAAAGCTTTTAATGAACATATACTATAACAAATACTACATTAATTATTGTATACATATACTATATAATGTATTGGGGAACATTTATAATTACTCTAACTTGTTTTTCATTTTATAAAATACCCTCCATCACTTTCTGAAATTCAACATGCATGTCTCACAAGCCTTTAATTCATGTTTCACTTCCTGGAAAACGCATAGAACCCACTGCTCGGTGATTTTTTCGCCTTCGTTCTATACCCACGACCCAACCCTGAAATTTGTTATCCTAGAACCCACTACCGAACCCTGTTTGATTTTTTCACCTTCGTTCTATACCCAGCGTCCATTTAGCAAGAATGATATCCTTCGAGTAACAGGTTCCGGAATTGGTACTCTGCTTTCGTCGGATTGGTGTCGACGTCAACTGAGGAGAGGGCGAACGCTAAACTGATGTGGCTCCGGTAGAGAAATTTGTAGCAGAACTTCTGCTAGATCCGAAGCTGTGGCTGCTGGAAGCTAGTTTACCAACAATCAATTTTCGGCTGCCTTTGAATTAGGTGCGTCGGATTAGGTAAAGGTCACCTCCCTCTGACTCCGACAGTGCATTTTTTATCCGTTGAAGCTCAACCTCTGCTTGTCATCAAGGTATGTCCAGATTAGTTCAATTTGGATGATAGTCTATGCCTTTTTAATGGTTCTCTGTTTAGGGTGTTGGGTTGCTATCCTTGAATTTGGAAATTAAGTTACATTATCTAGTTCTATGCTGTGGCTAGGTTTGGGGAATTGAAATTAAATTGGGTTAGTTTAATTGGATTTGGTTCATTTAATTTTACATGCAGCTTATTTTAGCTTCCATTCGTTGCTGCCATTGGCTCCGTTTATTGACATTTTTGGGTAAAATTATGGCAGGGGTTAAATTATGTCCATAAACGAGGATGATGTGAAGAATGATTCTGATAATGATTTAGGTGATGATTTCGATTATCAACCGAATGCAGAAGACGATGCTGAAGACGACGATGTGGATTCGCTGGATTCTACTAGCAAGAGTGAAGAAGTTTGTGGTGTAAAAAGAATAGCAGATTTAATGGTGGAGGATATTTGGAACCTGGAATTTAGGACAGAGGATGAAGCTTGCCAATTTTATAACGCTTATTCTTGTTGGCATGGATTTGTAATGAGGAAGGACAATGCGGTTAGGGATAATCAAGGTAGAATCATTAGCAGGCAACTTGTTTGCAACAAAGAGGGCTGGAGGAATATGAGGTATCTGAATCATTAGCAGGCAACTTGTTTGCAACAAAGAGGGCTGGAGAAATATGAGGTATCTTGATATGGATGATAGATCAAGGGAGGCAAGGTCACTAACGCGAACCAAGTGTCCAGCTCGGCTTAGGGTAAAGCTTGACTACGGCTGCGGTAGATGGAAGGTATCATGTTTTGTGGAATCTCACAACTACGATCTGACGCCACCCCAATTTGCGCATCTGGTACCGGCCAATCGTCGTCTCACTGTGACTGATAGAGTCCAAGTGGAAAATCTTCATAATTTTGGTGTCAAGAGCTGCCATATTATGGGGTATATTGCATTCCAGAAGGGTGGATATCGTCATGCTGGCTTCACACGAAAAGATTTGTACAACCACATCGATCGCTATCGTTGGGCAAAAGTTAAAAACGGGGATGCCAATGCGGCAATAAACTATTTGATTGGCAAGTCAAACAACGATCCGCTGTTCTTTGGAAAGTATACGTTCACTAGTGACGAAAGGATGGAGCATATTTTTTGGGCAGATAGGTAGTCAATTATCGACTATCACTGCTTTGGAGATATTGTTGCCTTTGATTCAACCTACAAGAAGAATAAATACAACAAGCCTTTGGTCATTTTCTCTGGATGCAATCATCACGGGCAGACTGTTATCTTCGGCTCCGGCCTACTATCTGACGAAACCACAGAGACGTATAAGTGGTTGTTGGAAACCTTTATTGAAGCGATGGGTGGGAAAAGTCCAAAAGCAGTAATAACTGACGGAGACCTTGCCATGCGAGATGCAATCAAGAATGTCCTGCCTGATGCGACCCATCGGTTATGCGGATGGCATCTGCAGAGAAATGCATGTGAAAATATAAAGAATCCTAATTTCCTGCGCGATTTTAAGTGTCTTATATACGACAACAACGACCAGAGAGACTTTGATCAGAGATGGACAGCCATTTTGGATAAGCACAACCTTCTTGGAAGTACCTGGATGGAAAAGACGTACGAAACTCGTGAGATGTGGTTCCATTGTTTCCTCCGGGATAAGTTTTTCGGTTACATAAGGACGACATCACAGTGCGAAGGTATAAATTCTCTCATCAGATTTTATGTTAATCGCAAGAACACCCTCATTGACTTCATGCATAACCTGGATAGGGCCTTAAAGGAGTATAGAAACAACAAATTAATAGCTGACTTTAAGTCTCAGTGCTCAGAGCCAGTGATGATTACCTCGTTGGAGGTATATGAAAGATCTGCATCATGTTATTTCACGCGAAACATTTTCAAGGAAATTCGTAATGAGATTCAGAGGGCAGGGGCTTTGAATATAACGGTACTAAGCACAACCTTGGACAAGGTAGAGTTTAGTGTGACTGCTCTCGGAGACCCGGCCAAAGATCGACGGGTGGAAGTCGATAGAGGTAAGAATATGTTCTCGTACTCGTGCAAGCTGTTTGAATCACGTGGTATTCCCTGTAGTCATATCTTCTGTGCCATGAAGTTTGAAAACATACTTGAGTTTCCAGATTTGTTGATATACAAAAGGTGGACAAAAAATGCAAAGAACGAATTTATTAGCACAGAAATGCCTGTGAATGATGACATCGAAAGGGTCTTAAAGTTTCGAGTTGGAGCATTGGCATCGAATTGCAACAAGCTGTGTGATATTGCTTGCAAGGATCTTGCAGACTTTGATGAAGTCCAGTCTGAACTTGTCAATTTAGTTATCCGCCTACAGTCACGCAAACAAGGCAAGTCAACTCCTAATGTTAACGTGGAAGGCATCAACGATCCCTTTGTTGTCAAAAGCAAAGGAGCCCCTTCCAAGAGGTCTTCTTGGAGGAAGAAGAGAGCATGCTCTAATTGCCACAAGTACGGTCATTACTACAAGCGCTGTCCAGATCTGATGCAGCATAGTGTGGAAGGTAACCCTCGTGATCGATCATACGGCAATGCATCAGCCAAGGACTCAGGTTTTAGTCCAGAAAGGTTTGCTAATTCTTCGAGGTCGTTCTCAATTAAGTCCGAACACCACTCAGGACCTAATACCAAGGTACGATTTGTTTATTCGAAATAGACTCCGGCTGTGAAAATCTTGTTCGGTGTGTGTCCCTTTAAAAACCATTAAACTATGTGAATGTTCCTCTGTTTGGGCAGCCTTTTAAAAAGGGTGGAACAAGAAAGTTTACGGCGACGGGTATGAGGAACCGGAAGGGTAAAGACAACACTTTTGTCGAGGTAATTTTTTTGAATATAAACATCTAATTTCCGTGTCATGAACTGGGTAAACTAATGAAGATGTACTTCTTCTTGTCAAATAAAAAAAATATAAAACAGCGGAGCCTCCATGAAAGCAGCGAATCCATTGACATCGCGTCCACGAATGGTGTTTTCAATAAAAATCTCGACTCGTTAACACAGGTGTTATGCGTAAAACTCCTCCATGCGTAAAAATTATGGTTGTATGCATTATTATAGTTTCTGATTGGGGATTATCATGTTATCAGCAGGTGAAGGAGTCACGACAGGACAAGAGACATTTATTCACGAACTATGAATGTGATAATGATGTCATTGATGATAAATGTGACACACGACATGTGCAGATGGATGTCCGACATCAGTTACCGTCGTCACTGTCTTGTGGCAACAAACAAGGATCGTACATGGTATTGTTCGCGTCGATGCATAGGACACTTTGACCATTTCAAGGAATTAGTCTTGTGAATTGTCACTGCTTGGTTTAGAGGAGTTTTAAGCTGTATTTATTTACGTTAACTATGAATATGTCAATTAGGGTGATAATTATGTTCGATTATATGTATGTGATTTGCTTACATTGCTGTATTCTCGTTGCAGTAAATTGTGGTTGATTTTTGGGTAACGACTTTCTACCATTGTGATTATGCATTTCAGTTGATCAATTAGATTTGTGTAAATTGATTTTTTTCTGTACTTATTCCATTATGATGACAACAATGTTGAATAATATGCATGTGTTTTGCTTACATTGCTGTAGTTTAGTTGTGCTGTTTATTGTGGTTGCATTTGGGGTAAGGACTTCCTACCATTGTGGTTATGCAATACAGTTGAAAAAATAGAGTTGTGTTAATTGATTTGTTTCCTTTCTTAGTGCATTTGATTTATCAACCAAATTATTAGATTGAATGGGTTGTATTATCCAAGGTTTAATGGTTCATACATGGTTTTAAATCTCTTTTGTAACGTCATTATAGATTTAATGGTTCATACATGGTTTTATATGTATGTAACGTCATTAAATCTACTTTGTTATTATGGATTTCCTATATGCATTGAAAATTTTATTCAAGGGGAAATGGCACACTGTGTATGAAAGCAGTTTGAAAATATATATAGATATATGAAGCAGAAGATTCGTAAACACCAACACATTTCTAATGGCTCATATCATAGTTTCGATTATTAGCTTCAATAACATTTTGATGGTGTTAGAGTCTTACATACTGACAGAATTTAACACTAGGAACAATAAATGTTTGAAACACTGCGGACATTTCTTTTAAGTTGTACAATAGCTAATCTTTCTATGTTATCAGATACTTCACTACGGCATGACTTTACTTTGATAGGCATTGTTTTGCTTCCTGGGATTGAGAGCTTGAATGTTTCCAAAATGTAGTCATCCAGCATCCGTAACATTGTTGACTATTATGACCTGATATTAAGAAAACTCATCACGACAACTATACACAATAGATGAACCAAAAAAATCAATGAATTCAGTAAACCTGAAAAAAAAGGATCCACGAAACTACTACTTATCCTTTAGCCTGTGGGTTCTAGGTTCTTCATGAATTTCCTAACCCAGTGTTCTACCTACATACACAACAACAGCCTATGTTACATACAAGTATATAACTTCAAAGAAATACATCACATGGACCAAAGTTCCATTAGTCGCATTCTTTTAATAGCTATACTGCATGCACCCAAACACCAGCCGGGACACTTGTACTCTAAATTAGAAAAAAGAAGCATTTTTTTTAATCTCTAGACGGATATCTTCCGTGGGAAAAATGAATCGGTACCCCAGCACAAGTGTCTAAGTTGGTTTGGAAATGGTTCTTCTCGTCTTCACCATCTTCAAGTCTTGGGGGAGAAGCAACGTCATCTGTTTCCTTTGCGCATCCTCGTCGTGCAATGACATGAGATATCGTTAGTTAACATTTTGCTTTTTTCATCCCTGCAGAAGTATGTGAAAAAGGTACAGCGGTCGTAAGTACAACCGTTCGTGAAACAATATACGGATATCCGGTACGTATGAAAATTATGAATTACTCAAGACAAAATCCAAGGCAGTATTATCGAGGTCTGTAGCCGATGACATGTTGTCGAACTTTAATTTAGTGTGTCAAACCGACTACAGAAGACGTTCCTTGTTCGGCTAAGTGGGAAGGAGTATCAACTCCAATTTTGTCAGAGCTACCAACGGGTGACGGAATAAAAGTCAGACGGAGGAAGGTAGATGATAGTGTTTGGTTGAATGAAGGTTAGTATGCACTTCCTGAGTTCTTAAGACTAAAGCATTGATATTTTGTGGTTTTCAAGTACGATGCTGAATCCGTATACGAATTAATTGTGATCCACTTTGACTGATGCAAAGAATGACTAGTCAAGTTTGAAATGTTTTCATAACGACCGGCAGGGAGTGATACGGAAAATCATTTCCCACATCCCGGTGCTCGTGACGGAAACAGATCAACCTCGAAAATTCAATCATCGGTTCACTCAGTATGGTCACAAGGAATTCACCATGGATTTACCAGTGCACAAAAAAACCACAAAATACCCATGCCTTAGCGCTAAGAAACCAACAACTCCATACCAACTTTCATTCAAACAGACACGAGCATCTATATTTTTTTCTCAGTCAAACCTTTTTCCCGTCACCCGCTGGTACCTCCGACAATATGGTGTTAACATGGACTAACCAATTAACTCTGAAAATTTTATTCACATTACAACTATCACGCCATTGTCTTACCTTCATGGTCAGATTTGTTGGGTGCTTTGGGTTCAGGTATTCAGTGGATTCCTTCAATACGACTGCTTCCGGCGACACCTGTGACTGCAGTTTCCAGCATCTGAATGGCGATGGCAACCCCATGGCTGTCAATTTCATCGACCAACGTGCATCTTGGATCACAAAAGTCCACCCAGCAACACTTCGAATGAACACTGCTTCCCGAACATAATCTGAAATCCCAGACAGACACATCAGGTATAAAACACTCAATAAGTCATTAATCAAATCAATTATATACATTAACATCCATGTTCCAACAAAATCATGTCCAAATACTCAACCCAATATAATGAATTCACAAATTACTCCATAAACCGATAAGAACTTACCATCGTATCGACGATAGAGCCACTTTGATTTAGCGAGAAACTACCCATCCTTGTGGGACGATACAGGGCATCCACGATACTACCGCTAATTGTGACGATTTGTGGAATTAGGGAAAACCTCAACCGAACGAGCGTTGATGGGGTTGAAGACAATCTGCCCATTTATAGAACCCTCGCTTGGTGTTGGATAGTGTGATCTTGGATGTGGATAAAGTCTTATCTCATTAGGATCGGCAATTTGTGGTTCTCGTTCTACTATTCCAGATACACCTCTTCTTATCTATGCTCTAGACCTGCAAAAATGAAACCACATGATTCCCACTGCAAAGTGAATAAGCCCACACCACTCATTAGCCCAACTACCTTAAACAAGTCCACCGGTGTTTATCAACATTAAAGCAAGATTAAAAAAAAACTGGTTACATACGGCTTCATTCAAACATTACCGGTGTTATCATCTTTCTGGATAAACATTTTTATCTTTTACATTTTAATGTCAAACCAAACCAATTTTTTTAAAAAAACCCCCTTTTTTTTGGTCGATTTTTTTTTGGTCGATAAAAAAAAACCCCTTTTAAGTGTCAATTGTAAACCCAACATATAAAGAGAATTTGACCTACAAAAATTTGAGGAGTTGTTGTCTTCCTCACCTATTGGGCCACATTTTTTTATAATTTTTCGTGAAAGCCCAACAAAGTAATCAATTTATTCTGGCTACTCTTCAAAAAAAAGGCAACTCTGCCATTTTTAATGAGAAACTAAGTTTTGTCCAACCAAGTTAGAATGGAAAAGTCAATTAAAAAACGAGCACAAACATACAATATTTGCGAACGCGATGCTGTTTTAGTTAATACCAAAGGTTGATTTCAATTTCATAACACCAAAAAAAAAAGTCATTATAACTGTTCAACAAACAAGACACATATAATACTTTCTAAACCTAATGGAAAAGTCTTAGCATGATATATTTTGACAATGAGGTTAAACACAGGGGCTAAGCACCTTCGGTCACTCATCCTTATGCATCCTATCTGCATCGAACCTGGATGATCGTCACTGGCTCCGTTGATATCACCTCGAAGTCACCCACGCCACCTGCCTTGAAGTTGCACAATGAAGCAAAGTTCTCCCATCCTCCAGAAATAATGCCGAAGCTACCATCCCTTTTTCCACTGTACCTTGTATATGTAGCTTCGACCTGTATGTGGCCATGTGTGAGGATGAGAGGGTGTCTCTGACCAGTGAAGTGACTGAGATGAGGGACGTTCGGCTGATTATAACACAAGAAATTTCAGTTAGTATTATCTACTTTAATGCTTACTTCAGTAAAACAATATTTCAACCAAAATGTCTTAACAACTTAACGCTTACCAATAATCGCGATGACATCATGCAAGCAGTTAGGTCCATCACAAAGAAAGGCCACTTGCTTTTGACCTTTGCGGCAACCGCTCTAGCACTGGCTGAAGGAGGTATGTTGATACACTTTGCAATTTCATAATTACCAGTCCTTATATATGGTGGTTCTTCAGGATCACGGAGTTGGTACGAGTTCTCAATGCCACCAAAATCAAAAATCCTGACTTGGAAAGTGGAATTTCCTTTGTGTGTGAAATATAGCATGGAGTCCAGATTGATTTTGTACATCTGATAGAACTCCTCCCAGCCTCGAGTGAATGCAATTTTGCCACTTTGGAGCTGCGTCCAGAAGCATCGACAGGGGTTATTCCTTCCGTCAGGCACAACCAGGTCCAGGTAGGGGGTAAGGTTTGGTAGCTCATCGGGAGTTATAGGTAATGACTGTTACAAATTGGTGAAGTTCTGTCAAAACATCGATAGCATTGCAAAAACTCTAAAATTAAGAGGTGTTAAGGAAACGGATGTTAGTTACCAGTTTGAACATTGAAGGCCTTATTATTGGCTTCAAAAACCTCATCTTGTAGCTTTGTGTCGTACCGTTATCAATCTCTTGGACTCTCTTACCCTTGTCCTTCGAAGTCGTCGTCTATGGCAAGTGTCACACAGTTGCCAAGTTCAAAAAGGAACAAGGTCAGAGTTCATTTAAAAAAAACCCATACAGTCGAAGCTTCTGATTTAAAATCAACACACATGCATGTTTTTGAAATTGGAAACTAAGTGGTTCAATTTTTCCACACACAGTGCAACTATATTTTGTTGTAATCGTTTACTGTCGTGATCTATTGAATCTTTAACAGAACAATCTTAATCAAACCTAAATGCATAAAATCCTTTTCAGACGATCAAATCAGAAACCCAAATCAGTCCCCCTATCATTTAAAAAATGCCTAACCATCATAATTTGATTTTACTACGATTGCATTTTTTTGTACATTGACACTACATGCAGATGATGATAAACTACCGACCACTATCAGGAGAAGAGTGAGGATAGAGTTTCACCTTGTTTGACATATTCTCCGAGACGAAGCTGTTGGAGTCGATGCCTTCAGCAGTGTATTCTGTGTTATGTTGGGGTTGCTTTAAGGGTTTTTTCTTTTAAGGAAGATGGAAGGTGAATAGTGATTACTGAAGGATACTTATGTTACACGCTTGTGAATCAAAAGAAAATATAAAGTAAAAAATAAGGGGTTAAAAAACGCGGCGTTTTAAAAAAAATAGTTAGTAATTTAGCTACTTAAACCTTGTGGTTTTCGATAATCTCCAACAAATATTATGTTCTATCCCAATAACTCCCCGTAAATCCCTCTCCTTCGAAGTTCGTTTTCAACGAAATACTAAATAAAATTTAATTTAACTTCAAAAAAAAAGAAATCCTAGGAAAAAATCAATTATTAATTGATTGCTATTAACCGCATTAATTTAATAAGTCGGTTTATACGTAACTACTACTATTTCCTTTGAAAATTAAATTCTTCAACAATTGTTCCTATCGAAATTAATGCTAGATTAAATTAAAACCGCTAGAAACTCGAAACAAACGTTTTAAAATTTTTAAAATTAAATTCAATTTTTTAAATAATCTGATTATTGGGTATCTTTTTTTCTTTTTTAAAATGCATGTGACTATCTATTTGATAACTATTATTGTTTATATTTAGATTCTTCAATGAAAATTATTAACTACATAAAACTAAAAAAAATCTTTGCACATTTATAAACGACACATTTCCAAAACATTTTGATAATCAATGAATTAAAGTTTATTTTACGTTTTCCAAAATTTCGGATAACACAGAGTTGGCTAATATTAAGTACCCTCTACCACTGATTCGATGTTTGGTTTAATTTTACATTAAAAGGATTAATAAATTCTCAACTAACATAGTCACATAGCAAAACAACTGAATAAGAAAAAAAGTTACGTTCATTAATCAACTATTGTTCGTCTGAAAACTTCATTGGCATCTCCCTCCCTTCAACCACAGCAATCGTTGAAGTAATTAATCTAGAATGGAGTCTGGATTCCGGTAAGCATCTTCTTCAATTTTTGCCACCTCGTTTGATTGCAGCCGTATCTGTAAAGAATAAAATGGAGCATATTGAAATAACTGCATGCATTGATTAATTAAATAAAGAGTCACAAAATGTTTGGCTACTCCCTTCTTTTATGGTTTCGGGCCACTCTGTTTTATTCGTTGTTGTTTCTACATGTTGGTTTAGGTATGTTAAAGCATTAAGGAACATTCAACAATCGTACAACCAGTTCTATGTGTTTGGGCTCTTTGCAACAGATGTACGTATATCCACAATTTTGCCTTCTTTTGTTGTTATGATTCTGTTAAAAAACGTTTGGAAAACTAAGTTGCCATGGTTTTGTCTTGTTCCGCCACAGGATGATGTTGAATTCTCACCTAATATTGTGAATCTCTTCAAGTGGTATAGTACCACTGATCTTTATTTGGTTGACACTCAAGACAATTGCCTCCACATCACACCCAAGCAAGAAGGTAACAGGTTCTGGATAAAGGGAGCTGATTTAGGGAGGATACGGCGCATGTACAGACGAAGTTCTTTGCTGAGTGTGGAGCTTAGGTACGTCGGCTGGGGAGTATTCTACATGCTCGTCCGGGACATTAACCGGAAAGATGAACTTCCGTGTGTTGTTGATGAACTGTATGCGGTGAAGGTTTTGCCTGACTATATCGTTCAACGCTTAGCTTCGGTGTGCGGGGCTTACATCAACAAAGAAGCCCAACTTAGAGTCTACCAGACCGAGATGTTCCTAAGGAATAACCGCCGGATCCAACAACAGCAATATTTCGATACTCAGCAGTCAGGGTGAGTAACAATGGACAATTATTTTCTGGTCTAATTTCTCATATTTTCATGTTTTTTGCCTAAGTTTTTTCAACTCAACTACAGTGTAAACAAGAGGCAACATGGTGGGGGAGCTGAGGCAGGTCCTAGTAAGCGACAGCGACCCCAGACCTCTCCTGAATCGTCTGTCAACCAGGGGTCAAATTAACAGATTTATGCAGACCTATAAACTTTCCTGTGTAGTGTAATTAATCAAAATGTCATCCTTAATGTGTTATTTTGTATGTGATGTAATGTGTTTGACATTTGGTGATCAGTTGTGATATACTATGGTTTGTATTTATGGTGCGTATGTTGCTTTCTATTTTATTGCGTCTATGTTTGGTTATCAGCAGTGTATCGACCAGATATTGACTGCTACAGCATGCAAATATAATGCTACTGAATGCAAATGATCCTATACGCACGTAACATATATGATAACATTAGTATGTGGGAAAACAATGGATTATGTTAAGCATTAAAGATGAAAAAAATTCCGGTTAACTGTTAAAAAATCAGTTTTACCATGAAAATGATTTTAGAGGTTTAACTATTCTTCTTGTTTAAGATTTGTTTGTGGCCATAACAAAATAATTGTCAAAATATTGTATTCCCTCAAGAATGCTGGGTTTATTTGATTTCTTAACTTTGTTATTTTCAAGTTGCAGCACTCTCCCGGTTTTGGGTTTTCAAAAAAGTCAAGAAAAAAAAAGAAACGTACTATATTTCCAAAACAACTACATTCTCACGGGCCCACTTAAATGTCATTTAGAATTTTTTGTCATAGTGTATAATCCTTGACGTTTTAAAAAAGATTTTTTTTCCTAACAACACCTTTAGGGCCCACGAATAAAATTAAAACTTATACACAAATTGTCTGCCACATACACCAGTCCGAATTTAAAATGACCAACTAAAAAGGGTGAACTTCAAGTAAATATTTCCAAAAACATTCCTGGTATGTCTCATACGTTAGTCCCAGTAAGTCCAAGTACATAATAATATCTTGTGTTTGGGAGGTACATGGTGAAGGACTCCAGACGACATTAACTTAATTCCAAACGACATTAACTTAATTAATGGTCGTAGGGTCTGTTATTTCCAACTTAAACTTCATGACCACAGCCGAATAAGGAACCGGATTGATCAAGATTCTATCAACAAAATCAAGTAACATGGAAAGATAATCTAACTTGGATATTAAAAATGAGCCTACAACGTATATTTCATCTCCCTTAACAAGTAAAGATTCTGTTGGAACTAGATTATTTTGAAAAAAAGAAACTAACCTTTATCGTATATTGTATGACTAATTCACACAGCGATAATGTGTTCCTGTCCACCATCTGATCCAACATTTCATGCCTTATATCGTATGATGAACGACATTTTTGTCCCCCATGATAATGCGCTGGATTGATGCGTCATTGAAAAGAACGAAAGCAAAATCACCCGATTCTTTGTCCCTCCGAGGCTTGACTGTCACCCTTTGAACCACATGACCAAACATGTTGCAGAAAAACTCAGCAATGCCCTCTGCAGTGGGCATGGACTCTCGACCGAAGCATACGGTCAGTGTCTTTGGACGTTTCGCGTCATCCAGCTCCTTGCAGACGTACTTCTGCTTTCCCTTATCTTGCTCAGTTTGCCTTCCTCCTTGTTGCATATGCATTCCTCGGCCATCGTTATGTCTACTCGATGCCTCTGGTGCAACCGATATGCACTGGTCCTGTGTGTTGAAACCCAGTAGTTCTTTAGGAGTCCTCTGGTACTCCAACCACACCGCATCCATCGTTATGTCGCCTAGAATTCTAGCGCAAATGGTTGATAGGGTATCGGGAATTAGAGTTAGGAGGATCGATCTCATCCTATGAACCTGGTATAACGTGAGATCAGTTTTCAGCACGTGTCCGAGGGTTTCGAGTTTTCTGGACTTCTCCACAACCCCAGAGAACTCCTGAGATAGTAGGCATTGCAAACAGATGACACATTCATCGGCAAGACTGTTCATAAACCAGCCTTCATTTTTTATGGCTGTTTGCACAATACCATTTAGTCCCATTGCTCCAGTGACAATAGAAATGCCATGACCATCAGGGACTGTTTAACTTCGCGGTGAAGGACTTGCGTCAGCATCCTGAATGCAGTTCGATCGATTCCATGGAACATTTCCAAACATTCGATTGCCATGGTTGAGGGCTTCCTTCTAGTATCCATGTTGTATGGGTTAGAATTTGTAAGTATATAGTTTGTAGTTGTAGTTTTTTATGCTTAGACCACCAACTCATTGTCTCCTTCTTGTAGTCATGCAGCATGGTCTCCACTTTATTACACCATCTTCTTGCTCGTAGTCCTAGACTAACCATCACCTACCTAATTGGAATATTATTTATTGGCCTTAATTACATTCTATACATGTATATGATTTTATTGATACCACTAGGTGCGGTTTATAGTTTCTTCTTGAAAAAAAACATGTGATAAGTTTATCTAGTAAGGCGAAATTGAAATTTAATTGCGTAAACCTCGCCATATTCTATATGAATCATAACAGGTTATTTACCATATGCAGTAATAATTTTTGTATACTACATTATCATTTTAATTTACATAACTGAATAGATGTTACTAATTAATTCTCTAATAAATTTAATATAATATTTATAGACCAAAATAAAAATAATATATAAAAAGTGGGAAACTATAGTGAATGGTTCTGTGCCTCTGGTTTTTCGTTTGGCGGTTTCCGGTTCAATGTGTACGGTTTAGGATTCGCGGTTTGATCGCTAGGTCTTTTAGTGAACGGCTTCGTGTATCTTGTTTATGGTTTGCCGGTTTCCGGTTCAATGCGCACGGTCCAGTGTGTACGGTTATAGTGAATAGGCCTTAGAGTGAACGGTTTCGTGCTAATGGTTTATTGTATGGCAGTTTCTGCTTCAACGTGTACGGTTTAGGGTTCGCGATTTCGTCGTTAGGTCTTATGGTGAATGGTTCTGTGCCTCTGGTTTTTCGTTTGGCGGTTTCCGGTTCAACGTGTACGGTTTAATGTGTACGAGTTAGTCAGTAGGTCTTATCATGAATGGTTCTGTGTCTATGGTTTATCGTGAGGCGGTTTCCGGTTCAATGTTAACGGTTTAGGGTTCGCGGTTTGATCGCTAGGTCTTTTAGTGAACGGCTTCGTGTATCTTGTTTATGGTTTGTCGGTTTCCGGTTCAATGCACACGGTTCAATGTGTCCGGTCTAGCTACTAGATCTCAGACTGAATGGTCTTCGTGCCGACGGTTTATTGTTTGGCGGTTTCCCGTTCGATGTGTACGGTTTAGGATTCGCAGTTTCGTCGGTAGGTCTTATCATGAATGGTTCTGTGCCTCTGGTTTTTCGTTTGGCGGTTTCCGGATCAATGTTAACGATTTAGGGTTTGCGGTTTGATCGCTAGGTCTTTTAGTGAACGGCTTCGTGTATCTTGTTTATGGTTTGCCGGTTTCCGGTTCAATACGCACGGTCTAGTGTGTACGATTATAGTGAATAGGCCTTAGAGTGAACGGTTTCGTACTAATGGTTTATTGTATGGCGGTTTCTGCTTCAACGTGTACGGTTTAGGGTTCGCGGTTTCGTCGTTAGGTCTTATGGTGAATGGTTCTGTGCCTCTGGTTTTTCATTTGGCGGTTTCCGGTTCAACGTGTACGGTTCAATGTGTACGAGTTAGTCAGTAGGTCTTATCATGAATGGTTCTGTGTCTATGGTTTATCGTGAGGCGGTTTCCGGTTCAATGTTAACGGTTTAGGGTTCGCGGTTTGATCGCTAGGTCTTTTAGTGAACGGCTTCGTGTATCTTGTTTATGGTTTGCCTGTTTCCGGTTCAATGCGCACGGTCCAGTGTGTACGGCTATAGTGAACAGGCCTTAGAGTGAACGGTTTCGTGCTAATGGTTTATTGTATGGCGGTTTCTGCTTCAACGTGTACGGTTTAGGGTTCGCGGTTTTGTCGTTAGGTCTTATGGTGAATGGTTCTGTGCCTCTGGTTTTTCGTTTGGCGGTTTCCAGTTCAACGTGTACGGTTCAATGTGTACGAGTTAGTCAGTAGGTCTTATCATGAATGGTTCTGTGTCTATGGTTTATCGTTAGGCGGTTTCCGGTTCAATGTTAACGGTTTAGGGTTCGCGGTTTGATCGATTGGTCTTTTAGTGAACGGCTTCGTGTATATTGTTTATTGTTTGAAGGTTTCTGGTTCAATGTGCACGGTTCAATGTGTCCGGTCTAGCTACTAGATCTCAGACTGAATGGTCTTCGTGCCGATGGTTTATTGTTTGGCGGTTTCCCATTCGATGTGTACGGTTTAGGGTTCGCAGTTCGTCGGTAGGTCTTATCATGAATGGTTCTGTGCCTCTGGTTTTTCGTTTGGCGGTTTCCGGATCAATGTTAACGGTTTAGGGTTTGCGGTTTGATCGCTAGGTCTTTTAGTGAACAGCTTCGTGTATCTTGTTTATGGTTTTCCGGTTTCTGGTTCAATGCGCACGGTCCAGTGTGTACGGTTATAGTGAATAGGCCTTAGAGTGAACGGTTTCGTGCTAATGGTTTATTGTACGGCAGTTTCTGCTTCAACGTGTACGGTTTAGGGTTCGCGGTTTCGTCGTTAAGTCTTATGGTGAATGGTTCTGTGCCTCTGGTTTTTCGTTTGGCGGTTTCCGGTTCAACGTGTACGGTTCAATGTGTACGAGTTAGTCAGTAGGTCTTATCATGAATGGTTCTGTGTCTATGGTTTATCGTGTGGCGGTTTCCGGTTCAATGTTAACGGTTTAGGGTTCACAGTTTGATCGTTAGTTCTTTTAGTGAACGGCTTCGTGTATCTTGTTTATGGTTTGTCGGTTTCCGGTTCAATGCGCACGGTTCAGTGTGTACGGTTATAGTGAATAGGCCTTAGAGTGAACGGTTTCGTGCTAATGGTTTATTGTATGGCGGTTTCTGCTTCAACGTGTACGGTTTAGGGTTTGCGGTTTCGTCGTTAGGTCTTATGGTGAATGGTTCTGTGCCTCTGGTTTTTCGTTTGGCGGTTTCCGGTTCAACGTGTACGGTTCAATGTGTAAGAGTTAGTCAGTAGGTCTTATCATGAATGGTTCTGTGTCTATGGTTTATCGTTAGGCGGTTTCCGGTTCAATGTTAACGGTTTAGGGTTCGCGGTTTGATCGCTAGGTCTTTTAGTGAACGGCTTCGTGTATCTTGTTTATGGTTTGCCGGTTTCTGGTTCAATGCGCACGGTTCAATGTGTCCGGTCTAGCTACTAGATCTCAGACTGAATGGTCTTCGTGCCGATGGTTTATTGTTTGGCGGTTTCCCATTCGATGTGTACGGTTTAGGGTTCGCAGTTTTGTCGGTAGGTCTTATCATGAATGGTTCTGTGCCTCTGGTTTTTCGTTTGGCGGTTTCCGGATCAATGTTAACGGTTTAGGGTTCGCGGTTTGATCGCTAGGTCTTTTAGTGAACAGCTTCGTGTATCTTGTTTATGGTTTGCCGGTTTCCGGTTCAATGCGCACGGTCCAGTGTGTACGGTTATAGTGAATAGGCCTTAGAGTGAACGGTTTCGTGCTAATGGTTTATTGTATGGCAGTTTCTGCTTCAACGTGTACGATTTAGGGCTCGTGGTTTCGTCGTTAAGTCTTATGGTGAATGGTTCTGTGCCTCTGGTTTTTCGTTTGGTAGTTTCCGGTTCAACGTGTACGGTTCAATGTGTACGAGTTAGTCAGTAGGTCTTATCATGAATGGTTCTGTGTCTATGGTATATCGTGAGGCGGTTTCCGGTTCAATGTTAACGGTTTAGGGTTCGCGGTTTGATCGCTAGGTCTTTTAGTGAACGGCTTCGTGTATCTTGTTTAAGGTTTGCCGGTTTCCGGTTCAATGCGCACGGTCCAGTGTGTACGGTTATAGTGAATAGGCCTTAGAGTGAGCGGTTTCGTGCTAATGGTTTATTGTATGGCGGTTTCTGCTTCAACGTGTACGGTTTAGGGTTCGCGGTTTCGTCGTTAGGTCTTATGGTGAATGGTTCTGTGCCTCTGGTTTTTCGTTTGGCAGTTTCTAGTTCAACGTGCACGGTTCAATGTGTATGAATTAGTCAGTAGGTCTTATCATGAATGGTTCTGTGTCTATGGTTTATCGTTAGGCGGTTTCCGGTTCAATGTTAACGGTTTAGGGTTCGCGGTTTGATCGCTAGGTCTTTTAGTGAACGGCTTCGTGTATCTTGTTTATGGTTTGCCGGTTTCCTGTTCAATGCGCACGGTCGAGTGTGTTGCGGTTTCATCGTTAGGTCTTATGGTGAATGGTTCTGTGCCTCTGGTTTTTCGTTTGGCAGTTTCTGGTTCAACGTGTACGGTTCAATGTGTATGAGTTAGTCAGTAGGTCTTATCATGAATGGTTCTGTGTCTATGGTTTATCGTGAGGCGGTTTCCGGTTCAATGTTAACGGTTTAGGGTTCGCGGTTTGATCGCTAGGTCTTTTAGTGAACGGCTTCGTATATCTTGTTTATCGTTTGCCGGTTTCCGGTTCAATACGCACGGTTCAATGTGTCCGGTCTAGCTACTAGATCTCAGATTGAATGATCTTCGTGCCAATGGTTTATTGTTTGGCAGTTTCCCATTCGATGTGTACGGTTTAGGGTTCGCAGTTTCGTCGGTAGGTCTTATCATGAATAGTTCTGTGCCTCTGGTTTTTTGTTTGGCGGTTTTCGGTTCAATGTTAACGGTTTAGGGTTCGCGGTTTGATCGCTAGGTCTTTTAGTGAACGGCTTCGTGTATCTTGTTTATGGTTTGCCGGTTTCCGGTTCAATACGCACGGTTCATTGTGTCCGGTCTAGCTACTAGATCTCAGACTGAATGGTCTTCGTGCTGACGGTTTATTGTTTGGCGGTTTCCCATTCGATGTGTACGGTTTAGGGTTCGCTGTTTCGTCGGTAGGTCTTATCATGAATGGTTCTGTGCCTCTGGTTTTTCGTTTGGCGGTTTCCGGATCAATGTTAACGGTTTAGGGTTCGCGGTTTGATCGCTAGGTCTTTTAGTGAACGGCTTCATGTATCTTGTTTATGGTTTGCCGGTTTCCGGTTCAATGCGCACGGTCCAGTGTGTACGGTTATAGTGAATAGGCCTTAGAGTGAACGGTTTCGTGCTAATGGTTTATTGTATGGCGGTTTCTGCTTCAACGTGTACGGTTTAGGGTTCGCGGTTTCGTCGTTAGATCTTATGGTGAATGGTTCTGTGCTTCTGGTTTTTCGTTTTGTGGTTTCCGGTTCAACGTGTACGGTTCAAATATGTACGAGTTAGTCAGTAGGTCTTATCATGAATAGTTCTGTGTCCATGGTTTATCGTGAGGCGGTTTCCGGTTCAATGTTAACGGTTTAGGGTTCGCGGTTTGATCGCTAGGTCTTTTAGTGAACGGCTTCGTGTATCTTGTTTATGGTTTGCCAGTTTCCGGTTCAATGCGCACGGTCCAGTGTGTACGGTTATAGTGAATAGGCCTTAGAGTGAGCGGTTTCGTGCTAATGGTTTATTGTATGGCAGTTTCTGCTTCAACGTGTACGGTTTAGGGTTCGCGGTTTCATCGTTTGGTCTTATGATGAATGGGTCTGTGCCTCTGGTTTTTCGTTTGGCGGTTTCCAGTTCAACGTGCACGGTTCAATGTGTATGAATTAGTCAGTAGGTCTTATCATGAATGGTTCTGTGTCTATGGTTTATCGTTAGGTGGTTTCCGGTTCAATGTTAACGGTTTAGGGTTCGCGGTTTGATCGCTAGGTCTTTTAGTGAACGGCTTCGTGTATCTTGTTTATGGTTTGCCGGTTTCCTGTTCAATGCGCACGGTCCAGTGTGTACGGTTATAGTGAACAGGCCTTAGACTGAACGTTTTCGTGCTAATGGTTTATTGTATGGAGGTTTCTGCTTCAACGTGTACGGTTTAGGGTTCGCGGTTTCGTCGTTAGGTCTTATGGTGAATGGTTCTGTGCCTCTGGTTTTTCGTTTGGCGGTTTCCAGTTCAACGTGCACGGTTCAATGTGTATGAATTAGTCAGTAGGTCTTATCATGAATGGTTCTGTGTCTATGGTTTATCGTTAGGTGGTTTCCGGTTCAATGTTAACGGTTTAGGGTTCGCGGTTTGATCGCTAGGTCTTTTAGTGAACGGCTTCGTGTATACTATTTATTGTTTGCCAATTTCCGGTTCAATTCGCACGGTCTGCACGGTTCAATGTGTCCGGTCTAGCTACTAGATCTCAGACTGAATGGTCTGCGTGCCGATGGTTTATTGTTTGGCGGTTTCCCATTCGATGTGTACGGTTTAGGGTTCGCAGTTTTGTCGGTAGGTCTTATCATGAATGGTTCTGTGCCTCTGGTTTTTCGTTTGGCGGTTTCTGGATCAATGTTAACGGTTTAGGGTTCGCGGTTTGATCGCTAGGTCTTTTAGTGAACGGCTTCGTGTATCTGGTTTATGGTTTGCTGGTTTCCGGTTCAATGTGCACGGTCCAGTGTGTACGGTTATAGTGAATAGGCCTTAGAGTGAGCGGTTTCGTGCTAATGGTTTATTGTATGGCGGTTTCTGCTTCAACGTGTACGGTTTAGGGTTCGCGGTTTCGTCGTTAGGTCTTATGGTGAATGGTTTTGTGCCTCTGGTTTTTCGTTTGGCGGTTTCCAGTTCAACGTGCACGGTTCAATGTGTATGAATTAGTCAGTAGGTCTTATCATGAATGGTTCTGTGTCTATGGTTTATCGTTAGGTGGTTTCCGGTTCAATGTTAACGGTTTAGGGTTCGCGGTTT
>NC_029779.3:15472190-15473308 GCF_000817695.3 Arachis duranensis
GGTTCAACGTGTACGGTTCAATGTGTACGAGTTAGTCAGTAGGTCTTATCATGAATGGTTCTGTGTCTATGGTTTATCGTTAGGCGGTTTCCGGTTCAATGTTAACGGTTTAGGGTTCGCGGTTTGATCGCTAGGTCTTTTAGTGAACGGCTTCGTGTATCTTGTTTATGGTTTGCCGGTTTCCGGTTCAATGTGCACGGTCCAGTGTGTCCGGTCTAGCAACTAGATCTCAGACTGAATGGTCTTCGTGCCGACGGTTTATTGTTTGGCAGTTTCCCATTCGATGTGTACGGTTTAGGGTTCGCAGTTTCGTCGGTAGGTCTTATCATGAATAGTTCTGTGCCTCTGTTTTTTTGTTTGGCGGTTTCCGGTTCAATGTTAACGGTTTAGGGTTCGCGGTTTGATCGCTAGGTCTTTTAGTGAACGGCTTCGTGTATCTTGTTTATGGTTTGCCAGTTTCCAGTTCAATGCGCACGGTCCAGTGTGTACGGTTATAGTGAACAGGCCTTAGAGTGAACAGTTTCGTGCTAATGGTTTATTGTATGGAGATTTCTGCTTCAACGTGTACGGTTTAGGGTTCGCGGTTTCATCGTTAGGTCTTATGGTGAATGGTTCTGTGCCTCTGGTTTTTCGTTTGGCGGTTTCTGGTTCAACGTGTACGGTTCAATGTGTATGAGTTAGTCAGTAGGTCTTATCATGAATGGTTCTGTGTCTATGGTTTATCGTGAGGCGGTTTCCGGTTCAATGTTAACGGTTTAGGGTTCGCGGTTTAATCGCTAGGTCTTTTAGTGAACGGCTTCGTGTATTTTGTTTATGGTTTGTCGGCGGCTTCGTATATCTTGTTCATCGTTTGCCGGTTTCCGGTTCAATACGCACGGTTCAATGTGTCCGGTCTAGCTACTAGATCTCAGATTGAATGATCTTCGTGCCAATGGTTTATTGTTTGGCGGTTTCCCATTCGATGTGTACGGTTTAGGGTTCGCAGTTTCGTCGGTAGGTCTTATCATGAATAGTTCTGTGCCTCTGTTTTTTTGTTTGGCGGTTTCCGGTTCAATGTTAACGGTTTAGGGTTCGCGGTTTGATCGCTAGGTCTTTTAGTGAACGGCTTCGTGTATCTT
>NC_029779.3:15474553-15489158 GCF_000817695.3 Arachis duranensis
GTTCAATGTTAACGGTTTAGGGTTCGCGGTTTGATCGCTAGGTCTTTTAGTGAACGGCTTCGTGTATCTTGTTTATGGTTTACCGGTTTCCTGTTCAATGCGCCCGGTCCAGTGTGTACGGTTATAGTGAACAGGCCTTAGACTGAACGGTTTCGTGCTAATGGTTTATTGTATGGAGGTTTCTGCTTCAACGTGTACGGTTTAGGGTTCGCGGTTTCGTCGTTAGGTCTTATAGTGAATGGTTTTGTGCCTCTGGTTTATCGTTTAGCGGTTTCCGGTTCAATGTTTACGGTTTAGGGTTCGCGGTTTGATCGCTAGGTCTTTTAGTGAACGGCTTCGTGTATCTTGTTTATGGTTTGCCGGTTTCTGGTTCAATGTGCACGGTTCAATGTGTCCGGTCTAGCTACTAGATCTCAGACTGAATGGTCTGCGTGCCGATGGTTTATTGTTTGGCGGTTTCCCATTCGATATGTACGGTTTAGGGTTCGCAGTTTTGTCGGTAGGTCTTATCATGAATGGTTCTGTGCCTCTGGTTTTTCGTTTGGCGGTTTCTGGATCAATGTTAACGGTTTAGGGTTCGCGGTTTGATCGCTAGGTCTTTTAGTGAACGGCTTCGTGTATCTTGTTTATGGTTTGCTGGTTTCCGGTTCAATGCGCACGGTCCAGTGTGTACGGTTATAGTGAATAGGCCTTAGAGTGAACGGTTTCGTGCTAATGGTTTATTGTATGGCGGTTTCTGCTTCAACGTGTACGGTTTAGAGTTCGCGGTTTCGTCGTTAGGTCTTATGGTGAATGGTTCTATGCCTCTGGTTTTTCGTTTGGCGGTTTCCGGTTCAACGTGTACGGTTCAATGTGTACGAGTTAGTCAGTAGGTCTTATCATGAATGGTTCTGTGTCTATGGTTTATCGTGAGGCGGTTTCCGGTTCAATGTTAACGGTTTAGGGTTCGCGGTTTGATCGCTAGGTCTTTTAGTGAACGGCTTCGTGTATCTTGTTTATGGTTTGTCGGTTTTCGGTTCAATGCACACGGTTCAATGTGTCCGGTCTAGCTACTAGATCTCAGACTGAATGGTCTTCGTGCCGACGGTTTATTGTTTGGCGGTTTCCCGTTCGATGTGTACGGTTTAGGGTTCGTAGTTTCGTCGGTAGGTCTTATCATGAATGGTTCTGTGCCTTTGGTTTTTCGTTTGGCGATTTCCGGATCAATGTTAACGATTTAGGGTTCGCGGTTTGATCGCTAGGTCTTTTAGTGAACGGCTTCGTGTATCTTGTTTATGGTTTGCCGGTTTCCGGTTCAATACGCACGGTCTAGTGTGTACGATTATAGTGAATAGGCCTTAAAGTGAATGGTTTCGTGCTTATGGTTTATTGTATGGCGATTTCTGCTTCAACGTGTACGGTTTAGGGTTCGCGGTTTCGTCGTTAGGTCTTATGGTGAATGGTCATGTGCCTCTGGTTTTTCGTTTGGCGGTTTCCGGTTCAACATGTACGGTTCAATGTGTACGAGTTAGTCAGTAGGTCTTATCATGAATGGTTCTGTGTCTATGGTTTATCGTTAGGCGGTTTCCGGTTCAATGTTAACGGTTTAGGGTTCGCGGTTTGATCGCTAGGTCTTTTAGTGAACGGCTTCGTGTATCTTGTTTATGGTTTGCCAGTTTCCGGTTCAATGCGCACGGTCCAATGTTAATTTTTCTGATTTTTTTACTATTTTTTGTTCATATCAATTCATTTTTTTCTATCTTTTATTACATTGTATTTATGTTGTGTATGAAATTTTTTTATTTTTTATTCAATTAAATTTTATTTAATTTTTATTGTATTTTTTTGTTCATATGATATATGTTGTTGGTTTTATGAAATTTTTATTATTTTTTATCTGTATGATTTTTTTTCCTATTGTTTGATGTACTATATCTTTGTTTTATACTAATTTTTTTTATTTTAACTTTGTAAAATTTGTGATTGTAATTATTATTTATTACGTTTATTATCAAAATTTTGTATAATATAAACTATGATCCTATAAAAAAGACAAAATAACTAAAAAATTAATTATAAATAACAATAGCCATAAATAGTGAAAATTTATAGTCCAAGATAATACTAAATTAAAGAGTACAGGTAAAAATCAATTTTGATACAAATATTGCCAAACATAAATCACGTTAACCCAAACTTACTTTTCATCAAAATCAATTTTGTAAAATCAATTTTAAGCAAACGCACCTTTGCAAACTGAAATCCAAACACACACTTAATGGTTCCAGTCTTAGAGTGAATAAATCCAATGTTATGATACTAATAAAAAAGTTCCAAACACATTACTAATAGTTAGTTTTAAGTTTCGTTATTATCTTTCGGGGAAGGAAGTGCTTTGCGATGAGGGATGGGAAGTTCAGTCTCCTATAAGTGATAGGCAACGGGCCTAAAGGTGGAAAGCAAAAAAGTCATTAGGCAATAAATTAGGGTGCACCATAAGTTAGATGATGAGTGACCATGACAAAGGAAAAATCAAAGATCTGTGTTGGAGACAGGTAACGGTATACACATAGTTAATGAAAAGGAATATAACTCATAGGAAATGGAATAAAAATTCCCCTTTTCTTGAGCTAGCAGCAAATACGTGTATTATTTTCATGCTAACCTTTTCGAGTGTTTAGCCGTCGCATTAAACTCTGTTGCGGACTAGATCTTTGACCGAGTGTGTGAAACAACAAGAGATAACAACAAACAAAATTCTCGAGTGTGTGAAACAACAGGAGATAACAACAAACACAATTCTGTTATATGAGCATGTTACTCTATGAGCATATTTATGTAGACAAGCATTCATTACGGAAATTAAAACAAATCTTCCAGTCATGATTGGTAAAAGAAAAAAAAATAGACGGTTACCAGAAAATGTTTAATAGCTTTGACTACAGAAAAGGAAATTAAACAAATTTATTGAGCTGAATAACTTTAAATATATTTAAAGGATCGATACCTCGACCAAACGAAAATAATTTAAAAAAAAATTTGTTGTAGCCTTATCTTTTACCAATCAGAAAAAAGATGTTTTTGTAAATTTTTTTTATTCAAAAATTTAGGAATATAAAGGGGAAACGTAAACTGCCTGATATATTATATTAAAAGGCCAAAATCCAAATATCACTCAATTGTCAAAACTCCTTTGAATAGTAGGGACAACCTACCATGTTTGTTATTCTTTTAAGAAATTGTGCTTGCTAGTGGAGTGCAACTCATTAACTGAACATGTTGCAGTACTTTTCATTTTTTTTAAATAAAAAAATTAAACAGCTAAAACACCCAATGGCTGCCAGAGGAAAGCGACACTCAACACAAAAAATAGAAAAGGGAGACGACGAAGCCAAAAAGGAACAAAGTAGAAAAATCTCGAGAAAAGTTGTCGACAAGGAAGTGATAGAACTGTCATCAAGGTTAGAATTAAATTACATTTCCAGAAACTAGTGAAGTCCTTTTATAACGATTCCGAATATAAAGTATTCATATTTTTAAGTTTTGTTTCTCATAGTCTCCGAGGAAGCACCATGCATGACCAGCGACTACATGTAAATTTTAACGGTGGAGCCAGCAAAGAGATAGGCGACGACTTCGGTAAAACTACAGTCGTAGAACCTTCCCTAAAAGAAGTGGTAACGCAAATGTCGACGATGATGAATACACTTACAAACCTGATTGTTTCCCAGACCAAGACGTGTTATCCTGTGTTTGGAACTATGCCACAAACAATCAATCTTCGGAATGGGCCGCCCGATAACTTCAACCCCACATTAATGCCTGTAATCATGAGCGGATTCAGCATGCCGTCTGGTACTCTTGAGAGGAATCTGGATTCCTCCAAGAAGATTAGATCCAACATGTCAAGCATTCATCAAGCCGCGGATTCAAAGTCGCATATGGCTACAAAGTGTTGTTCAATGTCTCCGAGGTGTGAACAGACACCGCCAGATGATTATGTTATTCGCCGAAGTTTGTTCAGCGATGATGGTACTGGAAAGAAGACAGCTACAGAACCAGTTATAATGAGTAGCTTAGACAAGGCTGTATATGTTAGCTACTTCAACCCGGCTGACAGAAAATTGCCACTAGCGAATGAAACCGCAAAGATACCTGCGGTGGGTTATATCATGTTAAGTAAGTTTTACAGATTTGTTGTGCTGGTTTACTATTAATATATAACGGCTTAGTTTTCGTTGTATCAGTGGAAGCCTGTTCTGTTCCGTCCCCCAGCTGATATGGCACTGTGCAAGGACGAAGTTTCAGTCGTAACCTACATCTTTGGTTCGGATATGGAGGATGAAGAACTGAATTCGGAGATAATTTTACAGACAAACTTGTGGCACGCTAATAGGAGAGTCATGTATACTCTACTGCCGAACAAACCATTGGTGGACGAGGTATGGATTTTTCAGTCATTAGCCTTCGTTAATTTCATAAATGAAACTCCTTACATATAAAATAATTTTAACAAGGGAATATATGTCTATATTTTTTCTTATTCTCCGTCAATCAACGAACGCTGAAGCAGATCATATACCTCACATCAAGCATGCTCATGTGTGATGCACGCAAGGACACCGGTTTTCCCTGCTTGTGGTTTTTACCCACTACATTTTCGGTGAGTGAAAAACCATTAAGAGAATCTCCATCTCCTGGTTTCCATTGATCTTATACATGTTTATGAAAAATCAAATTTCAGCAATTTGCCTTTAATTGGACTCACTCCCCAAAGACTTTGAAACGCTATTATGCTGAGGAATACATGGGAGAGTTTGAGTCGTTATGCAAGGTAACTTTATAATTTAATTCTCGTAATATATGATAATGTAAATAAAAAACGCTTATTCCAACCTAACTTATTTGTGTATATTTTTGATAGATTTTTGTTTAAATGAATGAGGATAACATGCACTGGTACCTGCTTGTAATTGATATAGAAAAAAGACACCTAATATTACTGGATTCTAAACCATGCGTCTCAAGCAGAACCAGACGCCATCGTTGTGCGAAGCTAATGGTAGTGTTGCAAAATTTCTAATAGGCGGAAATAGATTCTAAATTGCTTAAACAGACACCAGAGTTGACACCTGAATTAAATTTTACTTTGATTACAGGCACTGTTTATTGAGGAGATGCTTGATGACTCCACCTTCTATGCTAATCAAACAACACACAGACCAGTAATTTCAGAGTATCCTATAATACACCCTGCAGAAATTGGCAAGCAGAACGATGACTCGTAAGAAACCTTACAAGTTATTATTGATTGTTGAGTTCTCAATTACTGAGATGCATCAATGAATTTGCTAACGTGTGATGAATACATTTTCCTTATGCACAAGTAAAAGAGACCGCTAACATATTTATTGATGTTGTAATAGTGCTATACATTGCTTTTCCGGCCAGCCTTGGTTACGGAAGATAATATTTTTTTATAGTACCATTTCGTCTGCTATGATTTTTTTCCCTTAGGAATTAAGTTGGTTGTAGACTTCAATAAACTTTTTTTACATATACAAGGAATGATTGTGGAGTTTGGGTGACAACCTGGATGAGGGAGTGCCAATGGAGGAGTAACTACAATATTAAGGTAGTTATAAAATAAAATTCGTTTCATGGTTTCATATATTATCTCAAAATTTTAATCTAACCTATGCGTCTGAATTCTTTTGTTTTTTCTCCTAGGTAAATGATAGCACTAGATTACGGCTGGCTATTGATCTGGTGATGAATCCGTTCAATTTGAAATCCCAAGAAGTTCTTGAAGCAGCAAAGAAATACTACAACGAAATATCTAAAAAGGAAGAGCGATTGGTTAAGGGGTTAGGAAGTATGCTCTGAGTTATTTATACCTAAGGCATTAAAATAATTGTGTCCATTGCATAGACTTTTAATACTATAATGTGTGCAATAAGTTATTCTGGTTATGTTATTTTAAGTACGTTCGGTTAATTTTTGATTGACGTTTTGTGTTGCGCTTACTAAAATTGAAAAAGCTACTGGGTCGTAAAAAATATGATTATGTTATTTGAAGTACTTTATGTTAATTTATGAATGGAACAGCACATTCTGATATGTTAATAAAGAAAGGTTTGCATGATTTCGTATATTTTGTCAAACAATTTAGTAAACATGATTTCAATAATTTACGTAAATATGAACACAATATTAAACTTGTTATACTTTTTAATTTTATTAAGTGTAACTTTCGTTATGTTTATTCATCTAGTGATACGTATATCAATGAATGGTTATTAAACTACATTTACCTTTACCAAAACATGAGTAATACAATTCAAATAGAGTTTATTATGTGTATTTATTATTTAGTTTAGATTTACGAAAAGGTATGATTAGTGATGAGGTTTGAATCCTAATTGATGGCTTCAATATATCCCTTCAACTTCATTTCCAACCGGTGTGACCTCTGGTTTTACCCTCTTTAAAAGTAAAACTTGACTTCCTAGAGAAAATCATTTGACAACACCATTGTAAACCCTCTCCTAATTCACTCACCGCGGCTATCAAATTCAGAGACTAGTCACTAATATTAGCAAACAAAGATGGAGCCAGAATTTCGGTAAGCAGATAACTATTTTTTTCATTTTGTTAACTATTTTTTTCCACACGCATGACCATCTGTCCCTGCATGGTTTGTTCTTTTTTAACATTGATTACTTCTCAAGTTTCGGTTCTGTCCTTCCATGGTTTCTTATTCTTAACAATACTGACTTTTCAACATTTGGTTCGTGGTGGCTACCGGCTAGTTACGTCAGTGCCTTAAGGAACGTGAGAAGATGCCCTGAACAGACTTTTGTCCTAAACCTATTCCCAACAGATGTAAGCTTACTTCCGGCGCTGCAGACACCACTTCTCTTTACGATTTTTTATCTAGTTTTTTTCAAAATCTGTTTAACATCTAATTTTGTTTCTCTGACTATAGGAAGATGTAAGGATTCCACAGCATATTGTATGGCACTTTTCGTTCTTCACAACCACTGATCTGTACTTAATAGACAGACAAGACAACTGTCTCCATCTCCACCCAACTAGAGACGGTGATAACTACTGGATCAACGCAGCCGACATGGGGAGGATAAGATCTCTCTTTCGACCAACTCCACGGCTTATGCTGGAGCTCAGTTACGTAGGTTGGGGTATCTTCCACATGCTTGCATGGGACCATACTCGTTCGGTAGAAATGCCCAGAGCCGTTGATGAGATATATGCCTCCAACGTATTGCCGGACCAAATCAAACACTGGCTGGCGGACAGATGCAACGTACACTTCAACAAGGATGAACAGGTGGCTGCGTTTGAGACTGAAAGATTATTACGCCGGCAGCATCGGAGGCAAGAAGGTTCACCACCGCGTCCTCACGAGTCAAGGTAACAATAACTTGTTTACTTAGGAAAGTAAGTTATATACTTTATGATATTCATTGTTGTATAATAAATTTTCCAAAATTACTGCAGGTTCAACCGCCGTCAACAGGGGGAGGTGCAGTGGGAAGACCTAGTAGGAGGGCAATCGCAGGGCCTAGTAGGAGGTATGGAAGAAATTCGCCATCTGACTCTTCCGACTCGTCTGTGAACCAGATAACACCATCATCGTAGGACAAAAGACGACAGATTAATTTGTTTAAGGTTTATTGGTGAAATAATGTTTTGTAGTCGTGTTTCGGTAGCCATGTCTATATGTACATGTTTACTTTTGTGGAAATCTTCGATTAGTATTCTGTGTAATAGCTTTGATTATCTGAATGTAAATTATGGTGTTGGACTTCGTTATTTTTTTAATGTATATACATCTATGGGTTTATTTTTGATCAAGTCTCACACAAGTCTACCATCAGAAGTATTTTTTTATTCCGGTCATTATTTGTAAGAAAATTTGGTAACAACGACTTTTTTATCATGGGGAAAACTTGAATGTTGTTTACCTGTGGCTGCATGGATGAGGGTGTGCCAGTGGTAGCTGGTAACATCCTGATTAGGTATTGGAAATACTTTATGCTGAATCTGCGGAAATGATTAATTTGGGAGTAACATGGTTTTTTTTAGGATGAGGGGTTGTAATGTTGTGATAAGGCAAAAAAAAATTGGAAATCAAGTAAACAGATTAGTGAGTATATCAGCAAATTAAAACTTAATAGGAAAAATTTGCGGCTGCATCTAATTTCAAAATAGAAAAACAAAAAATCAAAGATAAGCTTATTGGAGTATGTTGGAATTCCAACTGAATTTATTTACTAAGGTAGGCAAAAACTTGGGTAGACGAGTCAAATTTAATGGTACTAAACACCTAGTTCAAACAGGTTACGATAACACCGGTAAATACAATATTCTGCCTCATCAATTCTCGTTGGATGCTGCATCTCACACAATTAATAAGTTAGACTAATTTAGTTCATTACTTAAAAGAGAGCAACAGACTTCAACAATTCAAAAACTACAGAGTAAACACAACCGAAAACCAAGACTACGAAACGCGCGTCTAGTAAAATGGCTAAATTCCAACTTCCCTTGCCGATTATTCCGGATGAACTGCTACAAGAAATCTTCCTGCGTAGTAGTGCCAAAGCTGTAGGGAGATGTATGTGTTTGAATAAATTCTGGTACCGACAGCTACGCCAACCAGAGACATGCATACACCACATGCGAAGGCAGAAAGTGTTAGATCAACATGTTTTGTTTCATGTTGGATACTCACTACTGTTAATGGGTTCAGATTCACTATATATAGTGAATGCTGCTTCTGGAGAAGAAGTGAATGTTCAGCATCCTTTCGGAGTTGGCATCCATGGGTGGTTTTGTATTGTGGGAGTGTCAAACGGGAACATATGTTTCAAGTTCTCTCGTGACGAGACGACACAAGACTTTTGGTATGGAATCCGACAACACAATGCTCTAGAGAAATTTCTGACCCCCACAGGGACCACGGTAGATCGTTTTTCCCAGTATATGGTTTCGGTCATGTTCCAAACTCAGATGCATACAAAGTCATACATATGTGCAAAAGGGACATAGCTGATGCCTACGTTTTTTTCTCTAGATATTGTTCAAGGCGTTCTACATGGTTTCACTGCGTTGATTGTCTCCCTGGTGTAGAAAAAATTGACCCTAACTTTGTTTTTAATAATGGTCAAGCGTATTGGATAACTGGTACAGGAGATAGCTATGCTACACCCAAGTCTGTTTTATGTTACAGTGTTGAAGATGAATCATTTAGCGAGGTGTCTATCCCTGTAGGTGCAATATATACCGTTCACAATTTATTAACCCACAAGGAAAAAGTTGCACTCCTCGCTCATACACACAACGAATTTGGTTATGTCGCAGCAATTTGGCACTTGAATGAAGACGCGGATGGAAACAGAATATTAGAGCAATACTGCAGGTTTGCGAGTCAAAGCATCAGAGAAAATCCAATACTATTCGTGGATGATAACCTACTTTTGTTGGTGAACAATTCAAAGGAAAGAGAGTTACTCGTCAATTACAGGTACACAGAGCTTATGTTGACAGAATATGACATCAAACATGGCACTAGAAATCTATTGGTGAGGAGAGCATGGTGATACCCAGAAACGCCACACCCGATCACAGTAAGGTCTACACTCAAGTATTTTGCAGGGATGTTTCCTGTCTAGAAATAATTGACATTTAGATATACTCCGACTACATGTATTGTGGAACTTGGTTGAAACTCTCTGTTTACTATTCCAGTTGATGTTAATTATATTTTTTTTTTGTTAATGGAATCCCTAGAACTGTTATGACAATGGTTAATTCCTACTGTTTTTTCTTTCAGCCTGTCTTTACAATTGTATGTTTTACATTGGTTTGAAAGAGCCAAAATTAAGAGAAATGGTTGCATAACAACCTCAATCTATCTAATTCGATGTGTCGTGTAGTCTTCCTCATGTACAGGAGATTTATAATGGTGTTATTCTATTTCTAACCATCCTAGTATAGGGATTATGTGAGAAATAACAGTTAACCTACTAACATTTTACGCGAATATTCAATCAAGAAATGCTATTCCAAAAAAACATTGATCAAATTAACGGTTAACACAAACATAAATGGAATAGATAGTTACCTGGAAAAACTTGGTTTTCTTTTAAAATTCCAGAGAGAGTTGGGCTTAACAGGTTTCAAGCCAGTTGCTGCATTAATCCTGACTTGAATTATCCACTAATTGTTTTTGTAGCTGGCCCAAGTTGATAGATAGCCCACTCTACTTTTAGATAGACTTGAACTACGAAAAAATAAACGTCTTTCCAGGTTAGTTGACCGAGCCCAATCCCAAGTATGACAGAAAGACTAAATATTCAGTTAATTAAAGTAACAAACGCTGGGGAAAAAAAATTCAATGACCTTTGATCATATACTATGTTACACCTTAATACCTAACCAGAACTGATCCGGGATAATCGTGAATCGAGACAATTCGACCTATAATTCGACCAAAACAGACGACATATAAACGGGCAATGTTACAAGAGAAACTTACATGATGGCCCTGGGTTTTAAGAGAACATTTGTATACACCACTGCTTTGTTGGACGATGACAGAACCTAGCCCAGTGCACGGTAAAACCTGCAATAAGCCATATACTCGTTGAATATTATTTTATAAGAAGGAAAAAAGAGCAACCCAGTACATGGTAACCTGGTAAGACCTGCAATAAGCCATTAGCACTCCATGAACAAACTCCAGCTTGCGCTCTACCTCCATGACCACGTCGCTGAAATGATCAACCCATTAGCACTCGTTCATTTACTTTGGATTATAGACTAATAGGAATTCAATCAAGTGCATGAAGGGGTGAATAAAGTCAAACAAATTGAGCAAACAAAGGATTCAGCAATAATGGGAAGTTATGGTATTTTAAAAAGTCAGATCTTTCAATTGGAGTATTATACATCATGTGCAATGGTATAAAGATGATGATCTACAACTTCAATACCTAATGAGATGAAGCCTTTAAAACCCATTATGTTAATAGACAGGCTAGCTTATTTCAAGCATCATAGCTTGCTGAACAATTTATGTGTATTAGAACAAAGCAGTGGCCATTCATCATGATCAAATAAACTACAAGTGTTAAGATTTATTTAGGTTCAAGGGATTAGGAATTTCGAAACCTATGCAGGAAATTTTCTGAAAGAAAAGCAATTAAACTTGACCAACAAGTTGCAATTCAACAAATTTCCAAAGCCTAACATAACATTCTAGTTTACTTTCAGCTTCTTCATTCTATCACAACTTAAAATTTATGCTGCACACTAGTATATAAGAAGAAAAATAGATCTTGTCAATTATCTATTGTGGTGGCTGCATGATTTGTCATGGAAGTCACCAAATCATCGGTGTATATTGTCATGCCCTTCTCCTTCCTACTCTTACAGAATTGCCGAAGATTGAGTTATAACATGACTGCAATCTTAAGCATTTGTTTCACTAATAAAAAGGTTGCTATTTTCTGGTATTCAGGCTCACTTACTACAACATATTAGCTTTCATACGCTATTGAAATTAGTAGGGAACTTTGGTAACTAAGTCACAAAAATAAATACCATAAAACATATACGTATCTATGGGTAAAACAAAAACACGTAACTAGAAACATAAACAAATTCCAACCATGTTGCCCAAATCAGATGAACGTCTTCAACAATTTTTGCTTTTAAAGCTTCAAACATTTGTGTATCTACATTCTAGTAGCAATTTTCAGCAAAGAAGGAAATTATTCTTAAGTTTCTGAACCTAATCGAGGTGCTTCGGGTTCTGGTTTGCAGCTAATTAATAGACGTTGTTGATGAAGCCTCCATGTCTCTTGCAGCTGCTTCTCTAGCCTTTTTCCTCAACTCTACTTCTCTACTTTTCTTGTTCAGCAGCTTCTCTAGTTTTGCTATTCTTTCCTCTACATGGTCTATCAAGTTATCCATTCCCAAATCTTTTCCAACATCACTCTGCTTCCCGTCACCCGATCCCCTTGTAGCCTCCCCCGCTCTGACCCTAACAATGTGGTCATCAACCCAGAGAAAGAACTTGCAATGTGCTTCTGTCACCTACAACGAATAGAACACAATTAATGTAAGGGGTTACAAAATACTCCAATTCAGTCTAATCCACATACGTCACTGTAATTAATCCCTAAATTCTACATCTATAAAATCCTTTCAAATTTTTGAATTCAGATCAGGTACCATGTCAATTCTTGTCACAATCATGATTTTTAATCTAGGTAGATCTATTTTGAATAAATCAACTTTTTCCCAATTCTCAGTCATTCATCAAAATTAACCAGCACCAATATCAAATCATATACAAAATCAACCCAATTTAACATCAAATCAATAACAAAGTCAAATCATTTTCATAACCAATAGGCATGCAATTCCCAACAATTCAAAATCACATCCACAACAACTTGAGCAAGGTGGATAATAACCAAAATATAGAGTCTAAAGCTCCATTCCAGAAAATTCAAATTTTAATCAAATTTTAGCATAATCTTAGTTCTCAAACATAAAGAATTGCGTGGTTACCTTTAATAATGGGCATCCAAAAAATAACCTATTTGGGTTGGTGTCTGTCTTCGACATGTAACTGATGGCATATTTTTCACAGAAGCATTTTGGGGCCACACCATCTATTACATCCTGAGGTTGCAGCCAACTTGAGGTTGCATTTCCAGATCTCAGTTCCCGTTGTCCGTCGGCTCCCCCTATGCCTCGTCTCGTGTTTGAGGAGCATGCATCACTGGCCATCGATCTGATTAACATTTAACACCACCATGGACAACTAACATCATCTATTGCATTCCAAATTAAATCAATCTTCTTCGATGAACGGTGATTACAGAAAGTGATTAACAGAACAAATCACGCAAATTGGCTAAAAAACAAAAAAACGAACGAATGACCTAGATGAAGAAGCAGTAGGGCTTACAAGGGTTTTTCGAGAGCGTTCTGCACGTGGGTCACCGGAACCTTGCTAGCAAGGGGATGACTTACGTTCTTTGACGGTAAATCACAGAAAATGACACCCGCGTAACCCCCTGGACAAAGACGCAGAAGGCAGGGTCTTCCACGGGGTTCAGAAAAATCTGTCCCTGACGATGACTGACCTTGAAATCAGAGGAACGAGGTAGAAAAAGAGGTTGTGGACATTACAGCGGTATTTGGGGAAGGTTTTGCGAGTGGGTCATCGGAAAAATCAAACGCTTAAGTTAAGGGGAGGGTAGAAGAAGCACTGAGGTAGATGAAGGAGCTGTGGATAGTACAGGAGTATCTGGGTAAGGTTTTAGGAGTGGGTCACCGGAAAAATAAAACCCATCACCCACAGGAAGGGTAGAGAAGAAGAAGAAGTGAGATCGTAGAAGGGTAAAAGAAGCAGTCAGGTTGAAGAATGAAGCAGTTCTTTTGAAGTGTCTTTTGAGAGGTAGAAGAAGAAGCTGTACACATTGAAATGGTATTTGGGGAAGGTTTTGATTTGTATGGTATTTGGGGAGAGATTTGTAAAATCAACTATTTGCGTATTGCATCAAGTATAAATAAGTTATGGGGTATAATGTAAATAATATAAAATACAATGTAGTGTGAAAATATTTAATGCATCAATTAATGAAAGGTTGAAAATTTTTTTGATCAATGGCTGAGATGAAGACACACGTGCAAGGGTAACTTACCCACAAAATTGCCATAGGTTTGGAAGAATTCACCTACAAATAATCGTATTTTTATAGTGTTATGTTAGGCAGAAACTCACCTGCAGTTGTTTCTGGATGGTTGACACATGTTATTATATGGTTTAAAAAAATCGGTTTATTTTATATAAATGGTTTATTTAAAAAATCAGTTTTAAATTGGACTAAACAGTTACTTTTATTTCCTTCTTCTTCGTTTCGCACGTAAAATTCGTTTTCTTTCAATTCCTTTTTCAGAACTAATATGAAACTTTCAATTAGGTATGTTCCTTTTATTTATATTTCTTAATCAAATTTATTATTTCAAATATATTTCTTAATTTATGTTTTTATTCATTTCTCTGTGAATGATGAAAATTATTTAATAAATACGTACATATTTATGTCATCACACTATTTTGATGTTCAGGATCATAAATGCCAAGATAATTCATGGCAATTTCATGTGATGGAAGACAAAAATGTAATTATGGTATAACATAGACTAGTTGATAGCATGAGCATTGTTGAAATTTTGGCATGATCTCTTTCATATTTGTTATATGTCTCTTTAGTTGGTGATGTTATAGTTTATTGTGATGATATGATGGTAGTTTAATTGTATGAGTTAGGTCCTTTTTATTTGGTTGAATTTTTTCTATGGCTATCCTATTCTTGATGGCAATGTCAAAATAAATATTTTCATTAGTTTTTTTCTCTATTTTTGAATCAATTTTATTTTGAAAAATTTTATTAAAAATTTTTGTTGTAGACAAAATTAATAATATTATGTTCAATTATTTAAGGAGACCAAATTAATATTTTGATTAGATACTTTTGTTTTATTGAAAATAAATTCTAATTTCATTAAAAAATAAATT
>NC_029779.3:15489267-15490368 GCF_000817695.3 Arachis duranensis
TCTTAATTTAAAAGTAACTGAAAATGTAAGTTATGGGAAATAAAACAAAACTCATCAAGAAAATAGAAACAGAGACACAAAAAAAGGACAGATGATATATCATTTATGCCATTCCTATAAAAAATCGTGAATTTTGTTTCTTTTTCAGAATACTAAATTTTACTTTTTCAAACAATTTGTATACATATATTTGATAAAAATTAAATAAAGAAAAGTTTCAGATAAATTTAAAGAAAAATTGGTCAATATGAATGAAGAAAAAGAACATATCAAATTCATCTATTAGAAATTTAGGAATAACACGCAGAAAGAATTTAAATTATTTTAAAAGTAGTTATTTGATCTATTCAAACCGATTTTTTTAAATAAATCATTTATATAAAATAAATCGATTTTTTTTTAAACCATACAGTAATACGTGTCAACGATCCAGAAGCAACTTCACCTGCAGTCGACTGTAGATGAGTTTCCACCTTCTTGTATACTCCTTTATCTAGCAGCTTGTGAAATTCTCTTCTCGAATAACAACGTCAGGATTTTGCTCACTCTTTCTCAACTTCACGCCCTAAATCCTCTGTAACGACCCAACTCCCAGTATGCCATGGTCATACAAGAAGCTAAGTGTTACTAACTTATCCTTTCCAATTATTATTTACTATCTAATATAGGAGCCTGTTCCTTGTTAGAGCGATGCCAATCTTACGAGTAATTTTTTTTTATTTGTTGCGGACATTCAGGTAAAATAAACAAGCATATAATAAGAATAATAGAAAAGTGGCATAAAGAAACATAGAAACACAGCTGATAATATACATCATGTACACTATAACAAAACGTGTAGCATTTACACAAGATCAAGTCAGTTTACATCCTCGTCATCCTACGTAGCTAATATTTACACGACACTCCCAGGGCCTGGCCCATACAAAAAGCCGCTAAACTGGCACCCAGGCTAGCCTAACCACTATATAGCTCCTAGCTCTCGGGTGTACTAACACAAGTGAGAGACTATCTATCCGATAATGTTAGACTAGAGTGTCATCAAAAGAATGCCCCTTCCGCAGTCAAACTATATCTACTCGTGGCCGTTCGGAGAATCGC
>NC_029779.3:15492749-15508200 GCF_000817695.3 Arachis duranensis
AGAGAAAGAAGAGAGGATCATTTTGGTCGGATTGGAATTTTGATTTGAGTTTTAGTTCAAGCTTTGAAGATTTGGAACTAAGAACTTTTCTCTCTTTTTCTCTCTACCTATTTTCGGCCACAAAGTGAAAATGAGCCAGCCTTGGGGGTTTTGGGGGTGTAGGGTGAGTTGTGATTGGTTGGCTTGGAGGTGGATTAAAATAATATTAAAATATCTCAGGTGTATAACTACTAAAACTAGGTGTATTGGAACACTTGTGAAAACATCTCTAAAAATTATTTCCTGAGCTACTAGCATAAATGACACTAGTAACATATTTATTATAAGAATAAGACATGAATAATGATGCCTTGGCATCGCCAAAGTCATCAGAGAGTGCTGGTGCTAAGCTGCACCAGTAAACTGTGAACCCGGTTAAACCAATTTTCTGTTTTTAACTAAAAATGACCAGGTAACCTTATAATATCATTAAAGAAGCTTCTAATACTCATATAATGATGATATTACCCTATTATCTCTCTTCTCTCATGAATCGAGTCCGGTTCGTCAAACTGAGACTATTTACGAAAAACCGGATCAAAAATCCTAACCGATACGGTTCAAAAACTATGTTCTTCGTAACTGCATTATCGAGCTTGCCTCATAAAAGGTTCTAGCTTAAAGATGACATAATGACAATTAGGATTGAGATACTTGATAATATATCAAAGCTTCTCCCCTTACTGATCCCCCGGAGTTCTCCGTACTTTCAGAAAAGATCTCGCGTACTCGAAAACCGGGGTTGTTACATCCTCTGTCCTATCACTCACTCTTTTTAGATTTCTCCCCAAATCCTCTTCTCCAACAACAACGCACAATTTTTTATTTTGCTCATTTCTTCTAGTTTCTCTTCCCAAATCCTCTTTGTGACTTGACTAGCTTATTAAACACAATTAGTTGGTTACTTATATTAGCTAGCTTAGTCAATTAATTAGTTAGAAGTTGTTGAGACATATATTTTCTACATATTTTTGGAAGTGTTAAATTAGTTGAGTTAGGTGATGGATATGTGTATATACTATATATAGATTATTTGTAACTAGCGGAAGTGTGAGTTCACAGATTGCCTCGATAACTTTTGCTCATCAATTCAATCTCGATCGCTACCCTTCTCTTCTCTCCTCATCCATTCTTCTCTCTCTCATCTCCTTTATTGTTTCTCTCCCATGGCTACAAGGAGTGAGATTCACTGCCGTTGTCCGTCACACTCAAGCATCATTGTGTTTTCGTTCAGTTCGTCCGCACTTCTTTCTCATTCAACAATTGGTACTTCTTCTTCCAGCTAGTTGTCTATCACTGGTCTTCTTCTGCCGCCGTTTGTTGGGCTCAGGTACCACCATCTTAGTCTGGTCGTCGTGGTCGAAATCTCCAACCCCTCTCCTCATTCACCAAACGCAGCCTCTTCCTCAAGCTCACTATCCAACGTCTGCTTTTAGTTTGCTTAGCCGCACTTTGGCCACCATCCGTCATTCTCATCGCTTGGTTTCCATTTCTGTCACGCTTCTGCCCCTTTGCTTAGACCGTTCAGAACAGAGGCAATGGCTTTTTTTAAATTTTTCGTTCTTCGCTCAAAACGAGTATTTTTAAGATTATGTTAGTGTTACTCAGATTGAATCATTGAATGATTAGTTCTACTCCTATGATGTATTGTATTCTGTTTTTTTGCTTTCGATTGAATCTGATTAGTTCATTATTGGAAAAAACTTTTTAATCTTTGTTAAAATTGTGTTAAACTCTTGCTAAAATTGTGATCAGCAAAAAAACTTGTTAACAATTATTAAAATTACGCTGAAAAGTTTGTTAAAAATTTATCACGTTACTGCTGCTAAGGCTTTTTTATATAATTAAGCATTAGAGAAGCTTTTATTCCCATAATACGCAGCATTCAAAACTGATTCTAAAATATGCACCCCCAATTCGTGCATAGCAGTTGCGAAATGGAGTTTCACTTCAATTCATGTGTGACCCCCACGAAATGGTGCAATGGCAGCAGCTTTCTCCATTTCCTTTCTGCCATCAACGAAATGGAGCCAAGTCAATGACGGCGCACACGAGGTGGTTCACCTCAGGCGCAGTGCATGCGAAATGGCCAACCTGCTGGCAGCGCCAATGAAATGGAGAACCTCGTGCGTGGCGCCCACGAGAAGGTGTGGTCAAAGGACATGTTGCAGGAACCGTACCTCACATGCATTGGCTATGTTGGGAGGCATGAGACACTTGGGAAGAGAGCCAAGACCTTTATAAAAGAGTTGTGGGGAGGGGACCTCATGCACGGTTGAATTGAAGGGAACATATGGTTTAAAAAAAATTGTATAAGTGGTAAAAGGAAGGTAGGAGAAGTTGGTAGTGCTGAAAAAAAATTTTAATATGAGCGGGGGAGGGGTTAACGCAGAGGAGAACTTGAACCGGTTGGATGAACATCATATAGCGGCACATTTATTCCAAAAGGTTAGTTTACGTCATTAAGTTGATAGTTGTCATTAGCGATTGTTCGACATAAATTTTTCCACGTTTAAAAATTTTTGTTATGTTTTTTGAATTATTGTATTTCTTGCTACCTTCTGTTGCAGCCGACACGTGTCCTTACTCCTCATGGCACGCTCGTAGATGTTTTCACGGTGGATCTTGCGGATCCAAGCATGGAAATTAGGCGGCAGAGGCTTGAGCCTTATTTGAGACGCACGGGATTTTACCACGCCGCTTTGATCAAGCGCTTCGAGTACGACAATCCACTTATTAGTGCCTTCGTTGAACGATGGCGACCGGAGACACACACCTTTCACCTCCCTTGGGGCGAGTGTACGGTAACCCTGGAAGATGTAGCAATGCAGTTAGGGTTACCTGTTGATGGTCAGCCCGTTAGTGGTACTTTGAGGTCATGGAGCAAGTTTCACCAAAGAGATATTTGGGAATGGTGTCATGAACTTCTAGGTGAGGTTCCCGCCGGCCACGTAGGGACAACAAAGTTCAACATAAAGTTGAAGTGGCTCAGAACTCGTCTTCAGCAGATGCCGCTTGACTTAGAAGATAATGGCCTCATGCAGTACGCACGGTGTTACATACTTTACTTGTTGGGAGGAGTGCTTCTTCCAGACAAGGCGAACAACACAGTACCTGTTCGATATCTGCCATTATTGGCTGACTATGATGCCATCTGCACCTACAGCTGGGGGAGTGCCGTCCTCTGTTGGTTATATCGTGCTATGTGCTTAGCAACAGATCCCAGTGTCGAGGGTATGGCCGGTTGTCATACGTTGCTCATGTCGTGGATATACTACAGATTACCTTTCTTCGCACCGAATGTCACGACAGCGTATAGTTTTTCTTTAGCCACGAGGTATGGTATATGTCTTCCCACTTTCTGACTTTTATTAGATATCCTTTGCTGTTGGAAGATTTTTTTTTAATTTTCTCCTTGTCGAACAGGTGGGCAGGCAAAAAAGGACAAAATGACTATGCTGAGCAGCGCTTATTGAGGCACCGTCTAAGGTTGGACAATCTTTAGGTGGATGAGGTTGGTGCTGGTTGTTATTAATGTGTTACCAACAACTGTGTATATGCCTTTAGTAATGGGGTTTATTTCATGTGTAGTTTGTTTGGCAACCGTACATGGACCCCCGGATTCTCTCTAGAGTTCCGGCTGATTTCCTCGGCCACCCACATGGAGACTTTTATACCGCCGTTGTGCCTCTCATATTTTTCCGGTGGATTGAGATCCTAAATGTTGACAGAGTGTTGTATCAATTTGGGGGAAAGCAAGGACCTCCAAACCCTCCTCTTAATATTGATACCTTCCATCGACAGTCGGCCTGCAATGATGATGGATGGTGGCCGGTTAGACTATCTGAGTGGTTTGAGGTATTGGCAAACCGGCGAAGTGATGCATATAGGCTGCGCATTGATCGTGCATATACATTGTGTCCCAGTCAAGATTACTATAGGTGGTACTGCGACAGAACAAGGAGATTTTTGTCTGCCCCTGATGCATTCCATGATCCGAGGCAGGAAGTTATCCCCACAGGCGCACCGGAAGAGTATGGAAGAGGCCCCGTGGTTAATTTGCCACCGGTTCCACGGGACCATCGTCGTCGCCGTCCTCGCAGGGGTAGAGTTGAAGAAGATGCTGACCCTGGGGAGGATAGGCCGGATGTACCGGTGGAAGACCGGCCCGGATTTGAGCCAGACATGGGTTACCCACCACAGCCTCCTCCAGTTCCTGGGGACTGCTACTACCCGCAGCCTTATGTTCAACCAGAGCCTATCCAGCCATCTTCGATTCAGCATTTTATGCCATATCAGAGTAGCTACGAGGTTGGGGGTTCATCACAGGGAGGTACACAGGACCTAATTGATTCTATGGACAGAGTTGGGTGGACAAATTTCTCTTCTTTTTTCGATGGTTTGGACCATTTTATTCCTCAGCAAGCATCCCCGCATACACCAACTGATCTTGCACTCGCCTTGCCCCAATCCGACACTGAGACTCAGCATGCGCTTGCGGGGAGGAGATCTACCTCCATCTGTGACACAGCTGGCTCAACACTCCGTCCCTATGACGCTATGCAAATGCAGGGCCGAAGGCTTTCTTACACTGAGGCTGATATTAGCTTGGAGGAGGACGAGGGACATCATGGTCGTCCCCGCCGGGTCACTCGAGCTCCTCCGTGTGGCACAGGCGGCAGACTGGGGCACGAGCACCATTAGCCTTCTTTCAGATGTTATCTGTTCTATGTTTAATTGTTTACTTATCTTGTTTCCGATCGATGTTATATGTCTTACCGTTTAGTTATGTTGATGTACTCGTACCTTTATGAATGGCTCTATTTGTTTGTGTTATGTATTTCTTATTGTTTTCGTTAATCATGAATTTTTTTAACGACCGTACCGCAGTTTATGATGATATTAATTTGTTTACATAAACAACACATGCGAACCGAACTTAATATAACAAGAAGAAACAACATAGATTCATTAATACAATAAAACTCAAATAACTGAAAAAAAAACAAAAAAATTACAATTAACCAAGCAGGTGGCATTCTAGGATGCAGCAGCGTTGGGACAATGTCGCCTCGTATGTCCTGGTTGCCTGCAAAGGCCACACCGCTTACCGAGTCCAGGCTCAACCTCGTCCATCTCATTCCGAAACCTCGTAGACACCGGACGTCCTTCAAGTGTGCGTCGTAGGAGGGGGTTGGGACAGACACGTGGGCCTTCATAAGGGGCCACATCTCCTCATCCGGCATTGGCTGGAATTCCAATTCATAGACCCGAAACACGCTCTCCATGCGATAAACCAAGTCTACATATTGTTGCCACTCGAGTCTCGCATAGGCGCAAGCGGCTAGAGCATGAGCACATGGGTAGTGTAACGTCTGGAAGTAACCACAGTCACATCTACGAAACTGAAGGTTAACCCTAAACCGAGACTGCACCCCTGCAGCAGCTATCTCGTCGACTGTGAATACGGTTGTGGCTCTATCGTACGACGTCACTAACATCTGAGAAATTCCCTCACGGTTTGCTAATATGGCTTTCTGCAGGAACTGTGAGAACACCTGACCGCTTGCAATCTGCGCTTGTGCTTGCCTACCCTTCACGACGAATAACTCATTTAGGCGATAGTATGTAGACTTGACAATTGCACAGACTGGTAGATTTCTAGTGCCCTTCAGGACAGAGTTGATACACTCAGAAAGATTGGTCGTCATGTGACCATATCGTCGGCCCTCATCAAGGTGCTGCAGCCATTTAGGTGGCTCTAACCCTCGTATCCAACCCATCATCTGCGGGGATGCTATGGGATCCTCGCTGCTAATTAACTCGAGATAGTATTGCGCCTGCTCTTGGGTCTTCGAATAAGCGGCATTAACCAGGTGTCTTTTGGCTTCCTTACTCTTGAAACTTGTTGCGAAGTTCGAGGCAATATGTCGTACACAGTAAGCATTGTGATCCCAACCACATGCTTCACGCTCCAACGCGGCCTTTATTGCAGCATGCCTGTCAGAGATAAGAAGAACTCCTGGCCTAGTCGCTACATGTCTCCTCAAATTTGTCAGGAAGAAGTACCATGCATCTGTGTTCTCCCTTTCTACAAGGGCGAAAGCGACAGGCAGAATGTTGTTGTTTCCATCTTGTGCTATGCCCATGAGAAGGGTGCCAGCGTACTTACCGTACAGGTGTGTTCCGTCGACTGACACCAGCGACTTGCAATGCCTAAACGCTTGAACACACGAAGGGAACGACCAGAAGACCTGGTGAAACATGACACTTTCACAGTAAAGCGTGTTTCCGACATAGTATGGAACTATTTGGAGGTCAACAATTGTCCCTGTTGCAAAAAATTTTTACTTGGTCAAAGTTGTTAACGAGTAAACGGACAAAAAGAGCAAAGACCGTACAAAAGTAAATTGCAAGGAATACCTGGGATGAAAGCTTGCAGCGCATTGAAGTATCTCCGTAGCTGGTCATACGACTCGTCCCAATCATCATAGATCCTTGCGATTGCCTTCTGCTTCGCGTGCCAAACCTTCTTGTAAGACACCTTGTACCCGTACGCTGACTCTACCGATCCTTGCAACACCTTTACACAAATAGTCGCATCAACATGCACCATGGGGAATATGTGCTGGCATATCACATTGCTATCTAGTTGAGCGTGGTCTTGAGACATCGAACTTGCCAAGCAACTATGAGGCCCTTCATATTTTCGAATTTCTCAAAATCTGGAAGACCTTGTCTTCGCAACCCGTACCATCCAACGACATTGATCACCGAACTGCTTGCATCGACATACATACCTCCTTTGGTCTGACTCAACGACCTTATACTCTGCACTCCTGCGGATGTTGTAGTTTTTGACTGCCAGCATCGCTGTTTCTCGGTTCAAAAACTTTAACCCAATCTCAAGCTCCATCTCGCCTGAGAGAGGGTAGCTACTAGGTCTATCCTCTGCGTTACTCGAATGCATTGCTCCAAGATTTAAGGACAGGTAGTGTGCAGGTATGCTGGAGGATACACCTCCACCTACCGGTTAGACAGGTGTTAGAGGAACGTTGTCGCCATGCAGAGGTTGCGTTTCCGGAACGGCTTCTGCCTCATCACCACTGAATTCTTCAATGTCATCCTCGTCAGAACTACCAGGGATGCCAACATCGGGATGCCTATCGAACCCATGTAAGGTTGAAGTAGAGGGCCGCGCTTCACGAAGATTTGCATTATGTTCCTGCACAATAAATGCATTGAAGCTTGGACTACGGGCCCTACTTGTATTCGGACCCGGTACAAAATCAGCCACTTCCAGATTTCTCACACCATCCACATTATTGGAACTGGACGAGCTTCCGCCAATATCCTGAATATTCAGACAAAGCTCCAACGAATATATGGTACCTATGCTGCGATGATAAGAGAACATCATTGACACCTGCTGATCAGATTTTATCTGCATTTTTTGATATGCAAACGAGTTGGCCACTGCAACCGGCATCCTGTAGGTCAACTTCGTGATTTCTTTTTTTCCAACCATTCCGGTATGAACCAGAATTAGATTCTTCAGATCTTGTAACGATGTCTGTGGTGGAATCATTATCCATAGTGGATCATCGCAAACGAATGTAATACCTTCTGCTGTATGAGAAATTTCTCCATTGGGATATATAATTAAATACACGTTCTCCGAAGCCATACACAAAACAACCCAATCTGAATACCCAAAAAAAATTTTTAAGAGAAAAAGAAGCTTGTGAACTTGAGAGAGAATGTTGGAGAGTTGCAAGGGATTGGATACAGAATGGCTTCTTCTGTGGCTGATCCAGCAGCGTTTATATAGGCAAACCACGATCGCATTTCGTGGCCCGTGCACCAGAAGTGGCTAAACTCGCGTCTGCTGCAGTTGATTTGGGGCCAACTCGTGGACGCCGACCCAGATGTGCCCCATTTCGCAGGTAACAGGCACTAAATGGGATCTGCACCATTTTGTGGCTGCCGCTATTGAGTTGGAACTGCTGCTGCTTTTTCCATTTCAAGGGCATTGCACCAGAAATGAAAAGGAAACCCATTTCGTGGGCGGCGACCAAGACATGGACATGCGTATTTCCGTAACGTTTTTCTGCCGTGCGTATTTTGGGAATTTTAATTTTTACCATGCTTATTAATATAAAAAAGCCCTGCTGCTAAAGCATGAGCTTCTATTTGTTCATTATAATTAGCCTTTTGTTAGGAAAGGAATAAATTGTTCATCTTTGCTTTTAAAATTTGTAGTAAATTTTTGTGAATTTTGATGATGGATGAAAAAATTTTATGTTGGGATTTCATGTTTTGATATTCTCTTTTGTTATTTGTTTTTTGAGTTTATATTTTGATAAGATCATAAAATTTTAGTTGATGTAATGCTTTAAATTTAGATGACATTTTAAAGTTTACATTATACCATCATTATGTTTAGTGTATTATTTATATTTTATTTATTATTTTATTATAAAATAATTTTTTCAAATTGAACTAAAGTTAAATTGATTAGACCAATAAATTAATAAACTAATAATTAAAACGGTTCGATAACCAATCTAATTTTCAAAGCCTTGTTCTTAGGCTTATTCTCTTTTCTACTCTTAGTAACTCACAGCATGGAGTTTGAGGAGAGATCCATCTACTTTTTAATATTCTTTTCCATCACTATCCACTTAGTCTTCTAAGTTTCAAATATTTTTTTCTATCGTTAGGGATGGAAGTTGATCAAGTTAGTCACGAGCTTGTTTTAGTCTCGATTCGTTTTATTAAACAAATCAAGTTTTGGCCTTTGAAAATTTTATTAGTTTAAAAGGTCATCCCATAAACTTAAAAAAAAAAACTCGTAAAACTTGTTTGGCCGATTTTTTAAGAATAATTTTTTTAAATAAATTATTCTTAATTTAGATTTTTAACTATATATTTATATAAAATAAAATTGAAAAAAATTAATAGTTAAGACTAGTCAAGATTACAATTTTTTTGTTTAAAAAAATAGGTTAAATTATACTGTTGGTCCTTACACTTTTAGTGAAATTGCAAATTGGTCTTTATACTTTAAAAGTTTGTAATTAGATCCCTAAAGATAATTAAAATTTGTAATTTAGTCTCCGTCGTTCAAAAAGTGTCTGATTTAACAGAATATTCTGTTAAATCAATCTTTTTTGACTGGCAATTTGTAATTTCACTGAAAGTGTAGGGACCAATTGTGCAATTTAACCAAAAAAATATTTATAATTATGGATTGTAAATATGGTTATGATATATGACTAACAATTGATATAAAAATAAATTATATTTTACAAATTATGAATTGTAAATTCTAATATGCTTAATGTCAAATTAGATTTTTTAAGTTTATCGTTTGAAATTATAATTCATGATACAAATTTTTGTGTAGATTTATTGGGCATTTAAGCAGGTCGGATTCAAGCCTAAAAAACTATAAAAAAATAAACATAAATTTAGATTATCTATTTATAATATAAATGGAATTTAAAGACGTAGAGATTCAAAACTTAACTTATTTGGTTTAAGCGAGCTTGAAAAATTATAAAAGATCCGAATTGGGTGCAAATCCTAAAGGCTATTTATTTTTCGAGAAAGAACTTTTGGAAAGCGAAGGCTTCAAGAAATGCTTCGTGAATATGGAAGAGTATTTTACAAGATAGGAAACTGCTCCAGAAACAGGAAAAGTAGTGTATAGGAGATGCTACTCAAGTTAGCATAAGGAAGGACAATTGGATAGCGGGAAGGAAAAAATAACTTAATTTGGGGATAATAGAGGACAGGAAAGTAAAGGAGCTACTCAATGAAAGTGGCGAGTGGGACAAAACCAAAATTTACTCAATATTTTCACAAGAGATAGCAGATAACATAGTGAGAACGCCAATAAGTACAATAAAAAGGCATGACACTCTATATTGGCCTTGGAAAGAAGATGATACTTATACAATCAAAATTGATTATCAAACAGCAAGATTAGAGGCGCAGAAAAAAAAAATTCAAAATGGTCCTTCAATAAGCATCGATAGAAAGGGACTATAGAATGAGATTTGGAATATGAAAGTTCCCCCAAAAATCAGAACGTTCTTATGGAAGGCAGCCCAAGATATCTTGGCCGTAAATGCTAACTTATATAAGAAGAAATTGATAACTAGTCTTATTTGCCAAGTGTGTAATATAGAAACTGAAACTACAAAGCATGTCCTGTTTCTCTGCGAATGGATGCGAGCCACCTGGTTTGGGGCTGAATGTTAGTGCACATCCACAGCAGACTCAATAAAATCGTTTGGGGACTGGTTGATGGAATATATAGAGAAAATAAAAAAATAAGGAGAAGATCATCAAGAGATGAGAATAAGTAGAATATGATTTCTAGCTTGGGAGGTGTGGAAGATAAGAAATCAGAAAATATTTCAACAACAGAATATTCAACCACAGAATATTCAACCAGAATGGACAATTAAAAGAGTTAAACTAATAGGGAATCTATTTTGGAACACAACAGACCAGCAATTTATAAAAAAGAAGAACGAAAAAAATACAAGAGCACACCTGATCAGTTGGAGGCCTCCACCGGAAAATTGGTTAAAAGCTAATATGGATACTGCTTTTAGGAAGGAGGATGGAAAAGGGGTAATATCTGTGATCATTAGGAATAATAATGGAATGATTGTGTTAGGCTTCTCTGAAAAAATTAGCACACATTCAAGTATAATAGTTGAAGCTATAGCTATTAGACAAGCCCTTATTATTATTGATAATTTGGATTTGGAAAAAACATTAATTGAATTAGACAGTTTAAAACTAATCCAAACCATAAAATCAAATACTTTCATTGGAGAAACAAAAGTAACATTACAAGATATTAGAGAGCTAATAAAAATAATACCAAATTGTGGTCTAATGTGAACATCCAAAAAAAGGAACCTACTTGTTTACACAGTTGTTAAAATGACAGCATCAGATTGACTTCGTCAGAACTGGAATATGCAACCACCTCTGGAGATGCGACGTATTATCAACATGGAAACTCAAAATTGACAACAATTCTTGAAAAAGGAAAATCAATCATAAAATTAGGAACATAATAATTTAAAAAATTCAACAACTGAGAACAAGAATAATTATTACATGTAGAACAATATCAGAGCAAACATAAATCAAAATCAACACCAAATTAAGGGATTTAAGGAGAAACCAACATGAGCAAATTTGATCTGAGAAAGCACAAGACTTTCACGACCTTGTTTAAAACAATTGGAGATGAAGAAACGGTGGGAGTGAAATTCTAGCGGCAGCAGCAATTTGAATTGAGACAAAGACATGCAATCAAAATGATATAACAAATCTTATTTTAAGGAAGTATAAAATGCAGGTCGATTACAAGAGAAAAGGGAGCATACTCGGTATAAGAAACGAGTTTCAGGGCAAATAGGCTGTGAATCGAAAAAATACGACATCATCGAAATTACAAATTCAGAGGTAAATTAGAGCACAAGACAGAAAAATAATAGAAAAAAGATCTATGTGCTTCAAAATAGATGGAATGAATTAAGAAATTTTTTGTTTTTTTTTTTGGTCAAGTGGATTGCACAGCCTCCAATTCTAGGCATTACACCCATGCATTACCTACTCACACAATCCACTCACACACTATATGAGAGTACACACAAATGGTTTAATATTTTTCTATGAGAATTTAAACCCGGTGCAGCTCAATAGAAAATAAACAAAATTACTATCTGACCAGGCCTCGACTGCAATTAAGAAATTTAAACTGGGTTGAGATTTGGTTGGGTAACTTAGAATTTAATAGCCAACGTTCACGTTACTATCACCCGAGAATATCGTGCAATTTTTTATTTCTCAGTCAGTGCACATCAACAGTGGAATCAGTCTCGGCAAACAAGATTGAAATAAACGTTTTTCTCCCTTTTGATTTCTTTATTTTTGTAGTGATTTCCATATTGCAACAATGGATACAATAATGATTACGATGATGAATTTTTTACTCAACTCTTATTTTTCTATTTGATTTTGATTTCCATAGTGCCAGAATGCACACATTTGATTTAATTATGAATTCTTGCATTTATTTTTGTTTTGTAATTTTATTATTTAATTATATTAAGTGTACACTAAAATTAATTATTAATATAAAATATATATTAAATATAAAATATAAATTAAAAATAAATAATTTTAATAATTAATTTTAGTATATAAATAATTATAAAGAATATAATTTTAATCTTAACCACACTTATACAATAATAGTAACTACCGAAATATTTTATATTAGAATTCACCTAATATAGATACTACAAGAGAAAACTATTAGACACTACAAAAAGTTGTTAAGGTATTTTGAGATGATGTGAAAACTGAACATTAATTTTAATGAGTCTAGTTTAAATTCAGTTAATGTGAATAAGATTGGACATGAAAGATGTATAGGTTGTTGGACTGTAAAAAACATCACTATCAATAAAATATTTTGGTATTTTTTTTGAAGCAAATTTAAGATTTATCAAGATACAAAGACCGGTAATAGACGGTAATAGACAAGATAGAAGTAAAGCTTAGTATGTAAAAAGTGAAAATTTTTAATAAACTAGTAAATTGGTTCTTATTAAGTCTGTTTTAAATAGCCTGTCTGTGTATTATCTTAGTTTGTACAAAATGGTTAAATCTATGGTGAAAAAGCTAATTTCATTATAGAAGAAATTATAGAAGAAATTTTTGTGGAGTAAGAAGAATAGAAAAAATGGGACACCTTTAGTAAAATAAGAAGTAGTGCAGGCTCCGAAGAAACTAGGTGGATTAGGGGTCAGAGATGCAGTGATTTAAAATACATATCTGTTGTTTAAGTGGTGGTGACGGTTTTTTAAAAAAAAAAACTGTCCATTATAAAAGAAAATTGTGTGTTCATGCAATAACTTGAATTCTTTAGAGATGCTTATCAGTCAACTTATACCTATAAGAGAGCCTTTGGAAGGATATTTGTCAGTTATAAATCATAGAACCACATATAAGGAAGAAGTTGATTAGAGGTTTATCTATGAAACTAGAGGATGGAAGAAGGATTCGATTCTGGAAGGACATCTAGTTACAAAGTACTGAAAATAATGCTCTAAAAGATTCTTTTTCAAGATCTTTTTCGGTCTCAAACTAAAGAGAATCCGTTATAGGAGATTGTGAGTTATGGAATAAGTTATAATGAATATGGAATTTTCAATAGAGGATGGAGTTATTCCAATGAGAGATGGAGTTACTTAACCAACTTCATGAAACCTAATAATCAATTAGGTTAACATCTGAGAGAGAGAATCGAGTTACATAGAAATTTGGTAATTAAAAAAAAACGTTTATTCTACTAATTCTTTTATGCAAGTTATGCAGATAAAAATATTTTTAGAGAGTATAACAAATTATAGTTTTATTAGTACTATCTAAAAAAATATTATTCCACCAAAAATTGAATTATTTATTTAGTTTGTCTTTTGATTGATTTCCATTTAATGTGCATGATGAGTAGTGTAGCTAAGAATAAAATGTTTTATGCGATTTGCTCGAATATATGTACTCATGTTGTGTAATTTATAGTTACGTGTATGAATTTCTGACGTAAATCTTGCTTTTTCATGATGCAAGAATGCACACATTTTGATTATGAATTATTGTATTTTGTTGTAAAAATATAAATAAATAAATAAAAAGATGTTGTGGGTTCAACTCTCACTTTTTTTACTATATACCTAATTTTTATAAAAATATGTGTTATATATGAGGTGCGGGTAGAATAGGGTAGGATACACTCTAAATCCGTATCCTACCCTACCCGAACAATTTAGACTGGATTGGGTACCCGCAAGTAGAGTATAAATTGCCATCCCTAAATTCTAACGATGATTTCTATTTATATATGTAAAATATTTTTATTTTCAACTCTTATTAAATTTATTTTCTCTTAAAAATGGACATCTAAGTAGTAATCCTTATCACAACATATTTACTTTTATTGTGTAGGCTTTTTTTGTTGTTATTATTACTTTAGGCTAAATGCTGACAAAATATTACGGGATAGTATAGATAATATACAGATCATAGAAAGAAAGAAATGATTTTCTTTTTACAGAACACATCTTGTTTTTTCAACATTTTTTTTTTGGGTTTTGGTCCTTTTCAACATTAAAGTAGTATTTGTTTTTAATTTCTTTTGTTTTGGGCCATGGGCCCATTAGAATAAAAAAATATATATTGCTGAGCTAAGAGAGGCTCAAGACAAGGCCGAAACATATAAGAGAGGACTAAAGATTAGGAGTGTCATACTATCACTCTTTAATTTATAATGTTACTAATTAATTCGGAATGGTCTACTAAATAAAAAACAATTAATAATGTTACTTGTTTATGGTATGTGATTATTAAATGACCTTTTTCTTTTATTTTTTGGTCGTATTTATTATTACTCTATAATTTTTTTCTTGGTCATATAACTCACTCATCATATCCATTCTAAGACGCTCCACTTCAAAGTTTTTCATTATCTCCATTGGGACTTGAATTCAATGGGCCCAAGGCGCAACAGGAACTTAAATTCAACACGACCCAAACACAAAATATTAATTTATTCTTTTCCATATATTTCATTATTTTCATTCAATGAGTATATTTAAGAGTTAAGACCATTTTTGACTAACCAAATGGGTGTAGTGATAAGCTCAAATAACAAAAAATTTATGTATATCCTTCATAATAGTAATTCGTGTCTTTTGGAACTTGGCAAATTCAAATAAACGAATGGTTGGTCACTAAACTGATTACGTTAATTTATCTTATAAATTTAGTTAATATATACTTTAAAACTTTTAATAATAAATTTTTTTTAATGAATATAAATAAATACAATAAAAGTTTAATTATTTTATATTTTTAATAAATTTGTTTAATTTATAATTTTAATATGTGTTGTTAAAACACAGGATAAGAAATGTATATTTTATAAAAAAAATTTAAATAAATAAAAAATATCAATATTTAAATTATTTTAATCATTTATTTTAATTAATATATATTATATATTTTTTATAATTTAAATTAATAATTAAAATAATTAAAATATTAATATTTTTGATACACTTAGAACGCTTTTTATTTTATATCTAACAAGTGAATATTTATGTTAATAGAAGTACACGTAGATTTTTAATTGGGGATTGCAATAATGAATTACGAGACCATCTCATAATTGTTGATGTCTCTTTCACAGCGTGGTTGAATATCCTCCTCTAAGTTTGGTCAATTAGACTAGTAGGGTGTCGCTACTCAGTAGAATAACCCAAGTCCCAAACCATGACAAGTTTGAATGTTGACCCAAATCTCTTTTTGGCTTCTT
>NC_029779.3:15508399-15514544 GCF_000817695.3 Arachis duranensis
AATAAACTAAATTTTTATAATTTTTTTATTTTATCATTAAATAAAATATAAAAATATTAAATTATGTGTCTCTATTATTTATGTCTTATTTTTAGTATCTTGTAATAAAACTGTGATTATTGTGATTTGGAAGAGTATAGATAATCAATAATATTTTGAATAATGTGTGAATAATATGAATTAATAAAGTTAAAAGAATAAATTAATTTTAAATTTAATTAGTAAAATTAAATTAGGATATAGTATATTTTTATTTGATTGGTAGTTATTCGTATTGTTCAAAATGATCATTGTTTACCTACTATTTTCCTAGTGATTTTGTGGTGACATGTCCCTTGCTAGATTCTAGCTACACTAGTGCCAATTGCCAAATCGACTTTTTTTTATGAAAAAAAACTTTTATTCAATAAAATAATTAAACGACACTTATAAATTATAAAAAATATATAAAATCTAAAATTTAAAAAAATAAATAAAATTTATGTTGAATTATAGTCTAAAAAACACAAAATTCGAAAAAAAATTATAAGATAAAATACAATCTCTTTTATTTCTAATATTGTATTAATACTCTATAGTTGTTAATTCGAAAATATTCAGTTAGAAAGTGTTTTAAAAATATTTGTTAATGAGTCTTCAAAAATTTTATAACAAAATAAAAAAAATCATATATTTATAAAAGGTATAAAAAAAACTTATATTATGCATTATCTTAATAAGTATTTTAAAAGCATTTGTTAGTAAATTCTTAAGAAGATTGAAGGTGGAAGGAGACACCTTAATAAAAGAGAAGATAAGAAGGGAGGAGAGGGTGTTTGTGTGAAAGGAAAGTGATGTTATTTTGTGCCCTGACTTTTTTGGTTCTTCACTCCCTAAACGATGTGGATTTGGCTAGCATCACTTCCGACTTCCGATATGAGACATTCATGAACCTATAATGCAAAGGTGAGAACAAAAAATCATGCACCAATATTCACAGGAGTTATTAGTTATTACTTATTAGTTATTAATTATAGTAATTAAGGTTGTGTTTGTTTCTAATAACAAGATAGGATAAGACATTGAGAATAGGATAGGATAAAATATTAATAGACAGAGACACAAAATTTTGTGTTTTTATATTCTGTTTGATGATAAACTCGAATAAATTATGAAAATTCAATTTTTTCTTATTTTTTTCATTCAAAAAATTTGAGATGAAAAATATAACAATAAAAAATATAATTATGAAAAATTAACTAGAATAATAAAAAAATAAAAAATAAGTTGTGTCTCTTGTTAGTATTTCCGTGTCCTTCCTATCAGGATGAACACAAAATGTACTAATTCAGTGTCTCTGTACACATTATTTCTGTCCATATCTCCTCGGCCAAACATAATTTTATACTCAATGTCTTTTCTCTATAAAAAAACACAACCTAAGAACACCAACAAATTTATCTTTCATTTTAATTTTATTTTAGACGTCACAAAATATTGCATTAATATTTATAATATCACATGTTATAAATAATAATTTTTAAGATTAATTAAAAAAATTATTATTCCAATATTTCATTTCAAATAATATAAATTTTAATTTTAAACCAGTTTATTTTTTATAAGTATCAAAAATATATTCAAAAGTTACTCTATTAAAGTTGCTTTAATACATACTTTTATGAGTTTTTTTCGTTTAACTATTATGTTTTTTAATGGCACATGTATATTAATGTTATTAATAGAGAAAAGTTTTATAAAAATACATAAAATTATATTAATGTATTTATTAAATTAATAATAGTATTTTAGATAAAGTATACTTTTTGTTCATAAAGTTTGATAAAAGTTTTAAAAATATTCTTAAGTTTTATTTTGTTTTAATTTTATCATAAAAAATTTTTATTTGTATCAAATATACCACTGACGACTAATTTTTCAAAAAATTTAAGACTAATTGAACAACAATCTCATAAAAACAACCCTCAACACAAGATCAAACATAATTTTCATACATTATTATTATATTAGTCTTAAATTTTAAAAAAATTTAGCCGTCAAAAGTATATTTGATGCAAATAAAAAATTAATGAGACAAAACTAAAACAAAATAAAACTTAAAAATATTTTTAAAATTTTTACAAAATCTTAGAGACAAAAAATATACTTTATCCTATTTTTTATTACACTTCTAACCCACCATGATATCATATATCTACTTTGATTGCAAGAAATAAGCGTGAGTGATTATTGTTGGTCTCTGACGCAATGTGCACTACATTTTGATTATTGAAAACCTTTTTAACTTTTTTTTTTCTTGCTCTCTCCATACATTTGCCTTTAAGAAAGTGAGTACTCCAATTTATAGAGACAATGCTGCTTCTTTCACATGTTACTTTTCATATATCAAAGGTGATTTTATTTTATTTTTTCCTTTTGACTCAATATTTAGAAATCGTTTTTTAATTATGCATAAATAAATAAATAAATAAATTAGTCTCAAATTTTTTATATTAATAACAATCATGTAAGAAAATTAAGAATAAAGAGTCAAATTCGTTCTTGAAATATCACTCTTTCTTTAAATTAGTTTTTAAAATATTTTTTAATTAAATTCGTCTTTTAAAAATTTTAAGTTAATCACGTTGGTTATTCTGTCACTTTTTTTTGTTGTTAGAATCAAAATTTACTAATGTAACATGTTAAGTATATTACAACACACACCTAAAAATCCTAATTAGCTATTAATATTATAAGTTTATGATATTAGATTAAATCAAAACATAATTAAAGGAAAATTTTGAGGCATTGAAATTCCTTAATTTGAGATTATTTTGATCTAATTTCATAAACTTATTATCTTTGCCGCCAATTAAGACTACTAATAAATGAGTAATGCTAGGGGTCAACAATTTTTGTGATTGTAGCCATCATCTAGCCATCAATGATGATTTGATGGTGTGAGATTGGTGTGAAATTTCATCCAATGGCTCACCTTCCTCTACTGGTTACATGCTGGCCAAAATTCAATAAAACTGCTGGCCCCTTAGACTTTTCCCTAATAAATATGTATTGTGATATCACTTAACACAACTAAAGTGACGAAAGGACTAACACGACTAACTTAAAATCTTTGAAAAATAAATTTAATTAAAAAAATTTAAAAGACTAATTTAAAAATTAAATGATTATTCAAAAATTACTTTAACTATTTATTCAAAAATTAATCTATAGTATAATACAACTAGTCATAGGATACGACATTCTTTTACCTCGTCATTTATGATATTATTGTTTGACACTTGATATTCATTTGTGAATTCTCATAAAAATTGAATTAACTAAAAATTAATAAAACTAATTTAAATTAATCGAGTGATCAATTTACTCGTCAATATTTAAACTATTAAATAAGTATCAAAATTCTATTTCTATTTTATATATATAATAATTTATTATCTAATTACAAACAATTAAATAAAATATAAATTCGTTACAAATTAATCTTTAACCCATTACAACATAAAACTAAATACCAACTTACAAATTATTAATCAATCCTAAATAAATGATAAGATAGACTAGACATAAAGGGAAGGTTTGTTGATGACTATTTAAATCCACTTATTAAATTGTGAACAAAATTGGAGTAGGCGTTGAATCACTAACCTAGTAACCTTAGACCATGTTCCTCGTTCAAAAGACAGGGCTCAAAGGATAAGATTATCTTAGTAGCTATTTAAAATTATGGTATTGCCTTTCATGTATCATATCATCATATTTATATTATATAATTATTTTATATGATATGATATGATCCGGATCCTTTAATTGATTAATATCAGCATGACAAGAAATTTGGTTGAATATTCTATGCATCTAATTTATCGGCTTAATTATATAAATTATTAAATAATTAGTATTCTTAATTGCATTGATTTCTAAAAGCCAATTTAATTTCTACTATTTTCCTCAAATCACATGAACAAGTACGGAAGAAGGTTCCTCTAATTCTAAGGCATGCCATTTATACCATACACATCCATGTGCGAGTATCGAGGTAGATATTTGAGAACAGATAAAGTAAAATTTATTAAAAATTTTAAAAGTATTTTAAAATTTTATTTTTTAAATTTATTTGTATTAAATATATTTTTGATAACTAATTTTTTTAAAAAATTTAATATCAATTTAATAAAAGTGTACAATAATTATATCTGATTTATTTATTTCTAAGATTATTCTTAAAAAATTAATTGTCAGAAAAATATTAGATAAGAGTAAAAAATTTTAGAACAAAATAAAAAAAATTATGAATATTTTTTAAATTTTTAATAAATTTTAAGAATAAAAATATATTTTATCGTTACAAAATATATAGGATGAATTTTATTGTATTTTATAAACAAGGAATTTTGGTGGGTCAAAAAATAATCTATCAAAAAGATCAATGCATATTTCTAACTTTAAGGAACATTTACAATATAAAGATAAATATACTTATTAATTATTTATTAAAAGATAGCTCTAGCCAAAAAAGAAAAGTTCAACTCCATACTTACAAAGAATATTCTGAGTCTTTTTTTAGCTGACATTTTTAAATTTTACCAAATGTATCAATTTATATATATAAACCGACAGCATAGTCCAGAAACATAATTTGGTTAAAAATTAGTAGTTGAAACTTGAAAGTACTTTTATAACTAAACTTGGGATTAGCACATGGTTTGAAGATAAACTAATTATATGATTAGTGTCATTTTCTAAACAACAAGTAGATGGAGACGTTGTAGCCAAATACTTCTAGTTATTTACATGAAATTCATTATTCTTTCTTGAATTATTGCTTTTACTACATATCATTGGCAGAACTTCTAGAAGGTATTCAAAATGAAAAATTATTTTTTTTGAGCTATATTTCACTAACATATAAAAAGATATCTCTTTTTCTATACAAAAATTTGCGTTTCCACTCTCTCTCTTAGTTTTATATTAAAATACAAATGCCCACAAATTAAAAAACTATAACAAAAGTGATTCTATTTATATAAAAAAATATGATTAGTGATTCTATATCAAGATTAGGACAACAACTTTTACCATAATTGTTATCTTTAAAATTTGAGTGAGAAAATGACTCACTAATTTTTAATTATAAGGTTTGTTTGCTTGAATCTATGATAGTCGACAAAAATTCATATTTTCTTCCATTTAATTTATTCGGTGATTAATCTAAAAGAGGACAAAATTTCTAGAATATGTAATTAATATATTTCAAATAAAAATGGGATCATACTAATATATATATACAGTTTTTTTTTTTAATTTGAATTCATCTTAAAATCTTTGTATATAGATTAGGATTTAACTAAAGAGTGTGTCCATCTTTAAAAGTATTGGTTAAAACAACAACAAAATTAGTTTTTCTAACGTAATTAATACATAAATATATTTTTAATTGTCTTAACCAAATTCCCTTGTAACAATTTTTAGTTAATTTTTTAATTTATATTTTTGTTTAAATATTTTATTTTTAATAATACAATTTATAATTAATTTTTTTTTAACATTTATATAAAAAAATACTGGTATCAAAATACTATATCTACTATAAAAGCTATACGTATAATTAGTGGATTGATTTATCTTTTAATCTCTTTAAACTTTTTTTTTTGTTTTTTACGGTAGCCCCAACTCGACAGGTTAAGGACTAATCCGTCGCAGTACTGAGCTCCATTTAAGGGTTTGCTGCTGGCCAATAGGTTGCTGCATGCATAAGGCGGGATTCGAACCCCCGACACTTGCTTAAACAGACTAATGAACTAACCACTAGACCAACCCAACTTGGTTAATCTCTTTAAACTTTAAAGAGTGCTTAACACACTTTAAAGACACCCTAATAATGAGTCTTGAAAGTTTTTGGTTTTCCATGCATCCCACCAAGTCCATTATTATGCATCAATCATTGTCTATGTTGCCCATTTTCCCTAGTCAAATTTGTACTCCACATGAATTAGTCACTCTTGAGTAGTGAATTCAAATCCAGTTCTTATCAAGTATAAATTGATTCTATGTTACTAATTTTATAGTTGAAATATGTTATATATTATTTTTTTATTATAAATATATAATCAAAACAAATTTTTATTTTTTAAACTTAAAGAAC
>NC_029779.3:15515268-15520548 GCF_000817695.3 Arachis duranensis
TTCCTACGACTTTTTTATATTGAATCTATACATTTTTTATACTATAATCTATATAATATCAGAAAACAATAATATAATTTTAAAAATTTATATTTTTATAATATTATTATGAATAAAAATACTAATAATCGGTATATAATACATTATCCAATAGAAATTGATTAACCCCTTCCTGCCCTTTTCCCTCTTGATATTATATAAAGCAGTCCTTTAATTTCTCTTCTTTATTTTAACATTTAAAAGTTACATATTTAATTAAAAAATAATATCATTCTTAAATTGATAATGCTCTTTCTTAATGATATTTTTTATCTTCTTCTAAAACTACTTGCCATTCTTATTGTCCCATAATAATAATAATAATAATAATAATAATAATAATAATAATAATAATAATAATAATAATAATAATAATGGTTCAAAATTTAAGAATTAACCAAAATCAAAACTATATATTCTATCCATTTCATAAAAAAATCATATTTATATTTTATAAGTATTATAGCAAAATCTTTAAATAAAGCATGTAAGTTAATTTAATTTTTCCCTTTTTGGATGATATTTTTGTTTTTAATAATTTTCTTTTGAATTTTATTAAGATGTGTCTATCAGAAGTATAATTTTTTTTATAAATATATTATAAATACATTAAAAATTTTATCAAATATTTTTGGTGTATTAGTTAATGATATATATTATTCAAAAAAGTATATTCTTCCTATTTTTAAGTTAGAATTACATCCAACCCTATTTATAGTTTAATTTAATCTTGGTTGAACAATCTAATAGACTATTCTCATATTAACTGAAATTGATAAAAAATATTATGAACTAAAAAGATTAAAAGAACTACTTGACCAAGATCGTATTTCACATCCTCATTTTTCATTGTCATCCTCATTTATCACTACTTATAAAAATATATTAATTATTATTAAAGTTATTGGCTTGATATTTTTTTATACAACGACAAATTATGGTTGTGATATATTTTCAAGTGGAAATAATTTGTTAAATTACAAATTAACATTCTTTTACTATATCAATAATTATTAATGAAAACTTTTATCCTAGTTATTTATAAAATTAAAATTACCAATATAATTTTATTTAACTTACTAATTGTTATAACATTAGAGAGACAATAAAATAATGCATTAATAGTAATCACTAATAAAGAAAATTATTAATCACTAATAATCACTAATAATTTTGATAAGTAAATTATTTCATTGGGAGATGTTTTAGACAAAATAAAGAAAAATCAAAAGGTGTGTTGTTATCAATCTAAAAGTAGTATTATCATTTTTCATTTATTAATGCCTAATAATTAAGATTTAAGATGATAAAAAAAGAATATTAATGTTGAACTAAGAAAAACACTAAAATTAATTATATCACTTAATATCTATGATGCACGGATACTAATATGGATATGGGATATGACACAAGACACACCGACACGCGAATTTTAAAATTTTATGAGAAATGAGGACACGCATACGTATAAAATATAAAGTATTTGTTAATAAATAATAATATATACCATATCTAAATTTATTTCAAGAATATATGTTAAGAATAAGGCTGGACGCGCTGACACGTGATGATATTTAGGTATGTCTAAACGTGTCCAGAAAAATTTTTTATTTTTTATTAAGACACAATTAGACTCAGTAGAAACGCGTGTCAGACGAGTATCGATGAGAGTCGTGTCCAAAATATATCGGACAAGTAGACACAACAACTCAACGAAGTATTCATATTTCATAATTTAATACGATTATAATTAAGTAAATATCAATATAGAAAACATTTTCATAAATATATATATATATAATAATGTTAATTTGTTGAAAGACACAAATATGTGTTCAACTTCAATCCTCGTCTTCTAAGTGGTCCTAAAAATCATCTCACATCTTAATATCCCAAATAACATCACATTGGTTTTATGTTCATGTCTTTGATGTATATATCTATAGAATCTGATTCATTCTTCTATGCTTTCGGAATTGTTTTCTATTTATATACTACACGTACCTTAGGTGTCAGAATCCATTAGTTCATGGTTTCCATTTGGTACAAGTATACATATAATTAATATATGAATGTAACATTCTTTTTTGGCACGATTTTTTTTGTTGGAATGTTCTTTCATATCTTTCATCGATTCTCTTTTTGAAAAGTATTTGCCACTATTTCTTAACGAGTAGTGATATATTACGGTTAAACATTTGAAGTTTATTAGTACGTCTGGACAACGAATAATATTTAATTTATAAATTATTGAATAAACGTGAATAAAGTTTTAAATTACAAAAAATTTTAGAGGTAGTAAATACTTACATGCATTTATCTTCGTGTAAAATTTATAGTTAAAAATCATTAAATATTTAAATAATAATTTAATTGAACTTATAAAATTATTTAATATTTTTAAATATTAATTTTACATAAAAACATCTCGCATACAAATTTTCACCACTTTTAAATATCCTTATTACAAAATATACCAGTTGGCACGATCCAAATTTTGAATTTTAAATTTTGTAAATTGTATAAGTGTTTAAAAAATCACTGCTCCAACTAAATCTTAATATGTAATTGAATATTAGAATTTCTACTAAATCTTGACAAGTAGTTCGGTATTAGAATTCCTACTTAATTAAATCTTAGTATGTAATAATTCGGTATTAGATTTTCAATCACACTAGACCGTGGTACTTAATTATATAGGTTTTATGCTTCACAGCAAATGGTTGACACATATACTACGATTTAGTAGGCTATGATGCATGAGTTTCGCACTAATCTATATAATGACTTGTATTATTATGTTTTAATAATTACGTTGTTTATTTTAGAATTTTTTCTTGCAATTTCCCTTTTAAACTTTATTGTTGAAAAGAAAAAAATTAATTTACTTTTTTATGATAATTTATACTACAAGAAAAATATTGAATACCGTTGAATTTAGCATCGCAGAATAATGACAGATTTACTGGCGATTTAGACGTCAAATTCGTCATGTCAAAAGATTACCAGTGGATTTTCATTTCAAACGGTAAATTCGCCGATAATAATTAGAGAAAAAACGAAAAAAATAGGCGCAACATTTAGGATTGTGTTTCTTGGCAGAAAAAATCCGACGGTAAACCCACTTAATGGAATGCTGCATTTTGGTAAACCACAATATATTACCATTGAATTTAACCGCCGATAAATACGACGGTAATTGTGCCCTAAATTTAAACTGCGAATCCTCTTCCTCTCATTTGAATCTCTATCTCTCTCTCTTTAACCCTCTCGCCTCCCACTCTCTCTACCCTTCTCATCTCTTCGACATCCCCCTCCTTTCCAGAAACACCTTCCGAAGCTGGCATTCTCTTCTTTTTCAGTGTTATTCGTCGTTTTTGCCATCACTGTTGCTGCCGCTGCTTCTGCCGCCCTTTTCTTCTCGACGTTGGTGTTCTTCTTTAAGTAATGCTTCTGAATTTTCTTTTTTTTTTAAATATGAATAAGGTCTGATTTGTTATTATAATTTTAGTTCTAATTTGTTATTATAATTTTATATTTGTTATTTTAGTTCTGATATGTTCTAATTTGTTATTATAAGTTTGTTCTGATTTGTTATTATAATTTTGTGTTCGTTATTTGGTTTTAATTTGTTCTGATTCTAATTGAAACATATTTTGAAGTGTTGATTAAGTTATTGGTTTGATGATGAACAAATTAATCTAAATAGTTAGGAAATCAACTGATTAAGTTATTTTGGATATGTTGTGACTATTTTTAAGTTTTAATTTATGATTGAGGTTAGTTGGACTTGTGAAAACCGTAAAGGTGAATATAAGTATAATTTTAGGAATATATTGGTTATGTATAAAATTCAGTTTCTATATATTAAAATTTCTAAATTTCTTTTTGGTTATTACTATATGTTATAATAATAATTATATACTTTTTATGAATATTAAAAATTTTTTTATTATTGTTAAAATTTTTTAGCGATAAAATGTATATTAACTATTTTTATTGTCGCTAAAAATAAAATAAATAACTGCTAAAAATATTTTATTTTATATAGTATTGTGTCAATAAATTATTGTATTTGAGTGAGTTTTATTCACAAATATACAACCATGTACTGTGATTTGTATATATAAAAATGGATAAATTTATAGCAAAATCTGATTTAGGACAATCTCATATTATGTTTTTCTATTTAATTTATATGTATAAACTGTCATGAAGTAATATACCTAGTTAAGAACATATAAAAATTTATGTTTGTCAACTTTAAAAAGATACACTTTATTTGTTTGTTTTTATTTATTACTTTAACTAAATACACATTTATCAGAAAATTTAGAATTAACAATAATAAAAAATACTAAACAGTATTTAATTAATAATAAAAAAGTGAGTAGTTAATTAATAATATTTAAAGTTAATAAATTCATAATATTATATATATATGATTAAAAAATATAAGATGAATCATAATATAATTGTTAATTTTTGTTTGTAAATAAATTTTATAATTTGAAGGTATTGATGAACCGAATAGATTGAATTTAATAACTATAATAATATATATAAATATAAATATAAAAAGTTAAAGACATGACCATTATAGAAAGACAATCATAAATCCTTTGTATATATAATTATATATATAGAATAGATAGGGATAAGTATTGTTTTGATTCCTAACGTTGAGCATCAGAATCGAAACCGTTTTCAACGTAATTTCTGATTTAAAATTATTCTTAACGTTTTTTTTCGTATTAAAATCGTCTTTTTAATTTTTTTGGACAAAAATACCCTCACTACTACCAGTACAATTATCTCCTCCACCACCACCAGCACCAGCACCAGCACCAGCACCAACCACCACCACCACCACCACCACCACTAACACAAAGAACACTAAACAACAGCAACATTTTCCATTAACAAATTAAAAAGTACAAGAACAAAAACCAAATTCAACAAAACCAACAACATTTCAGAAATTAAAAAAAGAACAAAATCAATCAACCGCAATTCAGAAATCAAAATAAGAACAAAACCAACAATAATTCAACAAATCAAATCAGATTCAACAAATCAAATCCAGCTTCAACAAAGAAGATGCAGAAGCAGAAGATACAGAAGATACAAAAGCAAATTCAGAAGATACAGAAGCAGAAATAGAGATCGAAGCAAGAAGCAGAGGCGGCGAGGAGCAGCGGCGAGGCGGCGAGGAGCAACGGCGAGGCGGCGAGGAACAGC
>NC_029779.3:15520723-15522317 GCF_000817695.3 Arachis duranensis
TGCATTTTTTTTATTTTTTTTAATTTTATAACTTTTATTATTAAAATAGGGATAATTTAGGAATAACGTAAAAAATTTTTATTAAAAATGACGATTTTAATACTAAAAAAACGTTAAAAATGATTTTAAATCCAAAATTACAATGAGAATGGTTTCGATTCTGATCCTCAACGTTAGAGACCAAAACAATACTTATCTCGAATAGATATACTCCATTGATATTGATATTGATAATTCGGACTACTAAAGCTAATATGAAATTTAAGTGATAATCATATAATGTGTGCGTGCGTCGTGTCCATTGTCAATTTGTCATCTCAGCTTGTTTGGTCTACTGTTTTGTCACCTTCTAATGTAATTTTTTTTCTAAAGTGGCCCCTCTTTCTTTATTTGGTGCATCACATAAGGTCAATTTTGGCGGCTATATATAGTTAAGTGATTCTCTTTCAAAAAAAAATAGTTGTCTAATTTTATTTTGAATGCATGTATATAAAAATTGAGAAAATAATTTTAAAAACTAATATTTTAAGAAAAAATTAGATTTTCTTAAAGGACGCTATACTCTTGTATGTGAAAGATAAAAAGTAAAAATTTGTAATTATTTTATTTATTTAATGTGATTAACAACTTAACAAAAATTCTTAGCTTTTCTATTAATAATAAAAATAGGCAGATTTTGTGTTCCAATTTTATATTGGATATAGATGTTTATATTTATTTTAAGAGAAGAGTATCGCACTACAACAAAACAATATTTTTGCATCGTTTTTTTTTATTGTTTAGCGATGATTTTATTATGTTTAAATTTTTTTTTGCAACAATTGTAAGATCGTCGCTGAATTATTTGTGATACTTTTAGAAGTATAAAATCATTATTAATTTATAATATTTGTCGGTATGTTTTTCATGTTATATTTAGTAACGATTTCAAACGGTCACTAAATTACTAATTCATGATAATTGTTTTATTTAATAACTGTTTTAAACCGTCATAATATATTTGATAATAGTTGAAAATCGTCACTAAATTACAAATTTTTCAGAAAAAATTTTTATATTCAGTGATTGTTTTAAATCGTCATAATCTTTTAGTATCAGATTTATTATTTTTAAATATTTGTGTTCAAAATTATTCCAATCTTTCCGGCATCAAATTTTTTATTTTATTGGAATCCAGCTTTTGTATTCATTTGAAACACAATATATATTTAAAAATAGATAATCTTCAAGTAATTAATAAACAGAAAAGTCTAAGGAGTCAGCAACTTTATTAAATTCTGGCCAGCATATAACCAGCAAAGAAAAGTGAGTCATTGGATAAAATTTCACACCAATCTCACACCATCACAAAAGTATAGCGTCTTACAATTATATATCAATCATTTTAGAGTATTGAATGTAATTATTACCATAAAATAATGTAGAGCCATATATATGTGTGTGTATAACAATATTAGATTATTTCATAGACCATATATATTTCATTTCGCAAATAGCCATTTTTTATCTTTACCTTCCGAACAACATGAATCGTGCAGTGACATGCAAAAGATAAAAATGTGGAGAATATTTTGTTATGATCCCCTACCGGGAA
>NC_029779.3:15522336-15542226 GCF_000817695.3 Arachis duranensis
TAGAACTAAAAAAATTAAATACAAAATAATTTATTTATAAATTATTTTCAATATAAATATTTATTATTTAAATTTTTTATTTAAAAATTTTAATTAAGTTATTTATCCAAATTGAATCTTAGCCATATAAATTAAAAAAAAGTGTATTATATTGGAAGAATACTTTACATTTCCATTCACATATTATGCCGTACATGCTTCCCCACAATATGTCCGTAATATAAATTATAAAAGAATAAACAATGAATTCTACTAACAACTATACATTAGGTAGTGTCGTTATTATGTAAACAAAATCAATTAATTAATTAACCTCTACATTTTCTGTTTATGAAAAAACATTTTAATTATTTATATGACAACATTTAATATAATGTTAGTGTAAATTTGTTTTCACACTAATATATAATAATACACAAAAATTAAAAAATTAAAAATATATTTTAGATATCAATTGTGTCTTGTTAAATTAATACGTAACATTTTAAATATTGATTGTGATATGAATCCAAAATTCAAATAATCAATTTAAATGAAAAAAATTTGAACTTTTAGCGACAGTTTTTATGGAATGTCACAAAAATCTATTTTTTAAACTAAATTAAATAGCGACGGTTATCTAACCGCTTCAAAAAGGTCTAAAATCAGTCTTGATAGATAGCAGCGGTTACTAACCGCCGCAAAATGTATTCGCCACTAAATACAGTTTAGCATTGGTTATTCCGACGGTCATAAAAAACCACCGCTAATCGGCGATTGACCAACCGCTGTAGAATGTTTAGCGGCGGTCAGCATCCCAAATTCCAATCACCGCCATCTGCCGCGTTTGTTGTAGTGTACGAATAAAAGGGATTCAATAGGTAGTTGTCTTTTTGGATGTCCAAACATTATTTATTAAAAACAACATAACCATATATAGGGTCTTCTTTCTTAGGCATAATGATTTCTTTCAATCTTTGAGACTTGAGAGTTAACGAGTCCAAGTCAATTGGCCAATGTTTAACACGGATACTGAGTTGGTGAGTCTTCTTTCACTCACAGCCTCATTGGATCACCACTTCTGATCTATCAGTAATATGATGTAACTTAAGCAAAAAGAACAGGGTCTTGCATTGCTAACAAATCTGAAAATATGTTTTTAAAATGTTTCAATATGAAATTTTACAATTTTAATTTCTTTATGTATGCAAAAATTAAACACAGTATATTAGTACATAATATATATAGCTGCAGGACAACAATAACGAAAAGAACCCAAATAGACACAAGAACCAAGAATTATTTCTTACCTTCATCATCTTATGCAAATCTATTCTAACTTCTTAATTCATGTTCACACACATTACCAAAAAGAACATCTATACAACAAAATCTAAATCTGTCAATTATGCAAAGAGAGAGGAAAATGAAAAAGGAAACACGTGAGTGCTTTAGGAAAAGTAGCATTAACAAAGTAACAAACAAACAACCAAACCAGCCACATAAAGTGTTAATCATTGAATCCAATTCTTTAGTGTTTTTATTGTGGTTTTGATCATATATAGTATAAATCTTTTGATCTTCATATTTTTATATGAAGATCACGTTATGAATTGTTAGATTATTTAATGATTTACAATATAATTTTTATCTAAAGATATTGTTATTAAAATATCCACCAATGAATAATATGCCTTGTATGTTAGATATTTATTATACTTATATATTTTAATGTACGTGAAACACTATAGCAACAAAATATGCTAGAAGTTAAGCACTAAACTGAATCACAATAAATATTTGTAAGAAAAAAAAAACTAAATCAAACCATACATAAACCATGATAAATACAAATGTCTTCTAGGTAAAGCAGATAGTGCAGTGCTTTTTAAAAAATAAATTACTATTAAAAATAATAAATAAAATAATCAGTTATAAACATTAATTTTTTATTTCCTTAGTAAAAAACATACATGTAACTCATTTGAAACTTTTTCAAGAAATATGATTAACCTATTTTTTTTAAGAAATATAATTAATCTAATTTACACATGCATTTAATTACGTAATACCATATCAGTAAAAATAATTATTTTTTATTTTTTGTGTATCAAAATTAAACTCTTAATAAAAAAATATAATTATACTACATGTACATCAAAATCATCCACCAAAGTTAGCCAATATTATAAAATACATACTAAAATATAAATACACATTGAAAATAAATAAACCCACACATGTATTTATACACAAATATATTGATGACTGATTTTAGTGTACAAATAGTATTTTTCTATTTTTATTTAATAATAAGTATTTAAAGATGCGGAAAAAATATCAACAATGAACCACGTCCACGTTCATGCATCATCCAAAATTAATGGGAAATAAGTAAATGACAAAACCTGTTTTCACTTTTCACTAGGTGGTGGGGGATTTACTACAGCCAGTAGTGTTGAGGATTGCTGCATTGGCAATTTTGGCATTATTATCATATAAGTCACTCCCCACTATCCCCTCCATTCCCACGAGCTTCCACTTTGTTCCTTCTTTCTTATATTATATGTAACTCCCTTATCACTTTCTTACGTTTCAAGACACCTAATCACAACCTTCTTCATTCCTTCCCTTCCATTCTCCCTCATACACTTACGTCAACATGCTTCCCGCCCCTTCTTCCCACCACACTCTTCTCCTTCTCTTCGTTTCCTCATTAATCCTCGCCGTTAATTCTGACGATCGTCAACTCCTCCTCGACTTTAAGTCAACCCTTCAATCACCAAACTCCAACGCCTTCCTCTCATGGACCCCTGACAACTCCGTTTGCGCCTTCAACGGCGTTACGTGTGACGCTTCCAATTCCGTTACCGGAATCAACCTCACCAACCGTTCCCTCACCGGCGTTCTTGATTTTCACAATCTCTGCCGCATCCAGTCTCTCCAGACTCTCGAGCTCGGTTTCAACTCTCTCCATGGAAAAATCTCCGACGACATCAGAAACTGCACCGGGCTCAAGTTCTTGGACCTTGGGAAGAACAACTTCTACGGAACGTTCCCTGACATCTCACCGTTAAACAAACTGCAGTACTTGTTCTTGAACCAGAGCGGTTTCTCCGGAACTTTTCCATGGCAGTCACTGTTGAACATGACGGATTCTCTGTTACAGTTAAGCGTTGGTGATAACCCCTTCGATCTCACGCCATTTCCGAAAGAAGTTGTTAGTCTCAAGAAACTGAACTGGCTCTACCTTTCGAATTGTTCACTTGGAGGGAAAATTCCAGTCGGAATCGGCAACCTTACGGAGCTTACGGAACTGGAATTCTCCGATAATTTCGTCACCGGAGAGCTTCCCGGCGAGATCGTTAATCTGAAGAAGCTGTGGCAGCTGACGTTCTACAATAATTCCCTAAGCGGAAAGCTTCCCTTCGGTTTTCGCAACCTTACGGGACTAAACTACTTTGACGGTTCAATGAACAAACTGGAAGGCGATCTCACCGAGGTGAAGTTCTTAACCAATCTCGTTTCGTTTCAGCTCTTCGAAAACGGTTTCAGCGGTGAGATTCCGAAAGAGATCGGCGAATTCAAGAGCCTCAAGGCATTATCTCTGTATAGAAACAAATTAATTGGTGAAATCCCTCAGAGACTGGGTTCTTGGACGGAATTCGATTTCGTGGATGTTTCGGAGAACATGCTTTCGGGTCCGATTCCACCTGACATGTGCAAGAAGGGGAAAATGACTGCTCTGTTAGTGCTTCAGAACAAGCTCACCGGATCAATACCGGAAACCTACGCTTCCTGTAACACTCTTAACCGCTTCAGAGTCAGTAACAACTCGCTCTCCGGTTCCGTACCGGGAGGAATTTGGGGTCTTCCGAACGTAGATATCATAGATATTGAACTCAACAATCTAGAAGGTTCGGTTACCTCTGACATCAAGAGCGCTAAGAAACTGGCTCAGATATACGCCCGGAAGAATCGGTTATCCGGTCAGATACCAAAAGAGATTTCGGAAGCGAGTTTGTTAGTCACTATTGATCTCAGCGAGAATCAAGTTTCTGGTGAGATTCCAGATTCAATTGGAGAATTGAAACAACTCGGAAGCCTTTATTTACAGAAGAACGAGTTAACTGGATCGATACCTAAGTCTATAGGTTCTTGTACTACGCTAAACGACGTAGATTTATCGATGAACTCGCTCTCCGGCAAGATTCCTTCTTCGTTAGGATCTTTACCGGCTCTGAACTCGCTTAACATGTCCAGGAATCAACTGTCCGGCGAGATTCCGGAAAGTTTGGCGTTGCTGAGATTGAGCCTCTTTGACTTGTCGGAGAATAGGTTGACCGGGGAAATTCCTCAGGCTCTTACCATTCAAGCTTACAATGGTAGCCTCGCCGGAAACCCTGGACTCTGCAGCGTTGACTTGATCGGTTCATTCCCTCGGTGCTCTAAGGATTCTGGCATGTCAAAAGGTCTACGTACTCTTGTGGTTTGCATTCCAATTGGGTTGGTTGTAGTTATGCTCTGTTTGGCGCTTTACTTGAAGAAGAAGAACAAGAAGAAAGTGAAATGTGGAGGAGGAGAGCGTTCTCTTAAAGAGGAGTATTCATGGGACGTAAAATCCTTCCATGTTCTAAGCTTCACCGAAAACGAGATTCTTGATTCGATCAAGCAAGAGAATCTCATTGGAAAAGGAGGTTCAGGTAATGTTTACAGGGTGATATTGTCCAATGGAAAAGAGCTCGCTGTAAAGCATATATGGAATACCGATGTTGATTGGAGGACGAAGAAGTCGAGATCCTGGAGTACTGGTAGTGGCAGTGGAACGCCCATGCTGGCCGGAAAGCGCACTAGGAAGTCGAAGGAGTTTGATGCAGAGGTGCAGGCATTGAGCTCCATAAGGCATGTGAATGTGGTGAAGCTGTATTGTAGCATAACAAGTGAGGATTCTAGTCTTTTGGTGTATGAGTATTTGCCTAATGGAAGCTTGTGGGATAAGTTGCACACCGGTGGGAAGATGGAGCTTGATTGGGAGATAAGGTATGAGATTGCGGTTGGCTCGGCCAAGGGCTTGGAGTACTTGCATCACTCATGTGAGAGGCCTGTTATTCATCGGGATGTTAAGTCCAGTAACATCTTGCTTGATGAGTTCTTGAAGCCTCGGATTGCCGATTTTGGTTTGGCTAAGATTGTTCAAGCTAACGTTGCAAATGATTCTACTCAAGTCATTGCTGGAACACATGGTTATATTGCTCCTGGTTAGTTAGTTCATAATCTCGTGTTCTTCTTTCTATCTATTAATTATAAATATTTGTTAATATTTTTTATGTTTTAAATAAGTGCAGAATATGGCTACACTTATAAGGTGAATGAGAAGAGTGATGTGTACAGTTTTGGAGTTGTATTGATGGAGCTAGTGACAGGTAAAAGGCCAATTGAAGCAGAATTTGGTGAAAACAAAGACATAGTAAGCTGGGTCCATAGTAAAGCACAGAACAAAGAAATGTTCGGGAGTGTTGTGGATGCAAGAATTCCAGAGATGTATAAAGAAGAAGCTTGCAAAGTGTTAAGAACTGCAGTTATATGCACAGCAACTCTTCCAGCTATGAGGCCTACCATGAGAACAGTGGTTCAAATGCTTGAAGATGCGGAGCCATGTAAATTGGTTGGAATTGTCATAAACAAAGATGGCACTCAAAACAAAATCAGAGCCAATGCCAAATAGAATAGTTTTTGTACTCATTTTTGTAACTCTTCTGAGAAGTTTTAGTTGGTTTAAAATATTAGTGAGTTTATTAGGATGAGTTGCAATAATGAGTATAAAAACTATCTTTTACTAATAATAAAATTTCTCAGAAGAGTATCATCCATGCCAAGATGCAAAAGGTTGAAGAATTTTAGTTCATGAAAGAGAATTAAAACCACTAATTAGATGATAATGTAAATTTTCCTAGGAGATAGTATGTAAAATATATTAGTTAGAACTTCCTTAACGTGTATTTTTAAACTGTATTATGGATGAAAATCTTAGTAAGGGGTCACCTCCAAATACTTGTAATAAAAAAGCAAGCTCCTTTATTTTTATTTTTTTCATGGGAATGAACCATATATGCTATCGTTCAAATAATTGAGATTTTCTATTCCCAATGTATCATACATATGATGGTTTTTGACTAATCCAAAATCATTCTCCTTTTAACTTTTTAAGATGGGTACCTTTTCATCCATTACTTTTGAAACTTCATACAATATTTTAGCTTTAGCTTGCAAATTTTTATATTGAAATAATGGAATAAAACCTTAAAATTTTTGCCATTAGAAATTTTATCATTATCTAAACCCAATTATAAATCAAATATGTACTAGTAATTTGAAACAATTAGATGATGTTTTGTCCAACCTAGGATAGAAGTCCAAACAAAAAATAACAATAATACAAGACTATAGTGAGTTGTGATTAGGATAACATCTCAAAAAGGAGTAAAAGAACTTTTTGATGATTGAAATCTTTTAACATGCGCTCAATAAAAATGTCAAAGGACTAATCCACCATATGCATGCATCTCTGAATTATTGAATGTAATGTTGTGATGTGTATTTTATATTATCTATTATCGTTGTATAGTTGTGGCTGTCACTATCACATGCACCTGTATGAAGTAAGAAATGTTACAGCTAAAAATCGACCTCAATTTGTACTTATTAATTGTCTACTTTGTTGTTTCTATAGGAGGTAGACATTAATTATAAAGAAATAAATTCTTCTTAGAAAAACCTTAAAGAAAGAAAAGTTCGAATGCAATGTCTAAAACTATTAGATAGAGTTGTTGAGCGATAATATTCAATTCATATTAGGTGTAAACGCTGTCATATTAAAATTAATTCATAAATGAAACTTCTATTAATTTTTTAAAAGAATTGATTGAAATGTGCTTAAGCTGCGGTGGTTTCATTTGCTTGAAGCCGATTGTATCACCTTTTTTTTTTTAATTTCCATTCTCAAAACAAGAAAGAATTTCGTGTTGACTATATAAACAAATTGAAACAATCTGAAATCAGAAGAAATCATAATCCTTATTGTTTAGGTTGCCGAATTGAAATAAATTATCTTTCTCTCTGGTTTTCCTATTCGTTTGGTTATCCGTTTGAGTTTCTGTTATAATTATTTTCACAAAAGTCAAAAGTCTTATATTAAAAAATGGTATTTCACATTTATACGCACTTTTTATTTGATAAAAAAATGTATTAAAGTATAAAAAAATTTCAGTTTCAACAAGAATAATAGCCTATGTTCGAATTCCGTCTTGTGTATGCAGTAATTTATTGGCCAGCAGCAAATCCTTAAATGGAGCTCAGTACTGCAATAGATTAGTCCTTGTCGGAGTAGGAGATACTGGGATACTGTGAGAAAAAAAAAAGGCTTTTGATAAGCTTAATTGCTTATGGCTTATGAAACTACAAAATTCCAAGTTGTGATAATTTTTAATGTTTTTGTCAAACCCTAGTTGCAAAATTTTTTTTTGGAAGAATAGATGAAAAACTTTTTTCTTAGTGAAGGCATAATCTACATCATGATTTGCCTCTCTTTTCACATGTGAACTGAATAAAATATCTAAAACCAAACTGGTATTCAGTATGGCCAATAATAAATGCGTAGGCCTACCTCTACATTGTCCATTTAGCAAACCTAAAAGGCAAGTCCAAAATAAACAAAAGCCTAGAACGACAAACAAATATGTAAAAAAAAAAAACACAAAACAACAACTTGATTACTAATATAGGTTGGTCAAATAATAAGTCCATTAATCTGTTTAAACAAAAAAATATTTTCAACGAGACTTAGGTTGATCAAGTAATTGTAATTATTCTAAATTGTAACATGATCCGAAACATGGGTCAACTCAGGAAATAGAATATAGAAATCCATAGGAGAGTATGCGTGTGTGAGTATGTAGTGTAATACAAAAATAAACAAATAAATAAAAATATAATAATATTTGGGAGAAAAAATACCGTCAAAATAATTTAAATTTATTTTATTTAATATTTATTAATTATTATTACAATTAAAAATATTAAATAAGATAAGTTTGAGCTTTTTTTTTGTCTTTTTAGCATTATCAATAAAAATATATATAAATTGATAGATAAGAGATGATAAATTTAACTAAGTATTAAAAATTTACGAGATATAATACTATGAGTCAAGATTTAGAGAGGTTAAATACTTTTTTTTCTCCTATCAATAGATCTTCATTAATCATTAGAGTTCTGTTTCACCTTAGTAGCATAGAGTAGTTAAGGCATTTGTTGTTATTAGATATTTAGGTTGGAGTTATTTCAAATGACAGGATGTTTTGTTGGGTTCATTTAATTATGTGGATTAAATTTTTAAAGTGGTCTCTTAAATTCGATTTGTATATTAATTATATTTTTGAATTTTCAATTGCACTAGTTTAGACCTCAAAATTAAACTTTAGACTTTATAAAAAATTTTAGATTCATTTTCAGCATGACTCAGCAGCTGAGATGATGAGCTGGCGTAGCCACTGCTGCCACTCTAGCATTAATAATGGCTAGGTAACGTGAAAATATGGTGATGATGTTCCATAATAATTCCAGTTTGCATTTATAAACTTATCCCATCTTCTTGTACCTCTACATCTTCTACTCTGTTACTTCCATCTTTTTGCTATTTTTCTTATTCTTTTTCCAACTCTAGTATTGGTCGTTATCAAATTTTTTGCAGAAGTATACCAAATGATTTGGGGGGAGGGGTAGTCACACAACAGAGAGCTCGAACTACTCGCCTTCAACCAGAAATTGGACAAGAACATCAACACAAACCAGGTCTAGGAAGGTACCAGATTGGTGTGGCTGTAGATGCCGCCCCATCCTTAGGTGGTTAGGGATATGATATTAAATAAAATTTTTATCTACATTAAAAATAAAGATTGTACAACTTAATTTAATAACCATGACTAAAACGGAAATTCAACATTTTGCATATCATGTTTAATGCAAAGATTAAAGCATTTTTAAAATTCCACCCTAATAGAAAAACATTTGAAACGCTAAACCTTCAATAACAATGAAAATATCCCAACCACATTCAAAAAGAAAATTAACTAAAAAAAAAAAAACTATACTATATACTGACCTCGATGACAACAATAATGGTGCTTCCTCTTTTTTGCACGGACAGAACGAATTCAACGATGACACTACCGTTCCACAAAATTGTCAAACTTGCAAAACACACCACCACAAGCCTTCACTGTTATGAGAAGAAGACAAAGACGAAATGTTGAGTGTTGGAGAAAAAAAGAAGAAGAATTATAAACAATCAAAATACATAGGTCTCCAATGTTTTGTTTTTTTCATTTATGTAAAATGGTAACGTTTTTGTCTCATTAAGTACCAATACTCTAAACGACGTCGTATGGCACATCTAGCATAGTTGTGGTTGTGCCAATTCATCATCTCAACTGCTGACGGAAATGAACCTAAGGATTAAGGAATATTATGGAGTTCGGAATTTAATTTCAAAATCCAAAATGGTGAAATTAAAAATTCAAAAATACAATTGATGCACAAATCGAATATAAAAAATCACTTTAAAGATTTAGTCGTGTGTAGATGGAATGATTTGGTTTCATGTTTTTGTTTGTGTGGATTGGGTTTTGGCCCACACTGAACCAAAAAAATATACTACACTAAATTTTATTATTGGTAGTCTAATGAAAGCAGTAAACATTGAGCATTTTTTGCTTAGTATGTCGATATGATTCCAAATATATTACTGTTCGTGCAAGGTCACTCTTCTCCGAGCTATGCTCCAAACTCCGGGGAGAGACTTTGGTGAGGTGTGTCCGAAATGAGGGGTGCCTTGCTTGAACACGACCCGAGCGGGGTACCTACAAAAAGGACTCCGACGCTCAAGTTGGTGGAAGATATTTTTTCAAGATGAATATAAAGATTACTTATGAGTATATATGTATTGTTTTTTGATGTATCCTTTACTTAGTGGCCCTCGGTCTTATAGATTTCATTGTTGAGTTTGTTTACGGGTCTGTTGTAGTGAATCTCAGGTTTAGCCGAGATTATTGGGTGGTTATGGTCATAGTGCGGTTTCTTTGCTTATCTCTTTGTGAACGTTGCAGTTGTAGTCGAGATATGGGTCGTTGGTTCCGATTTCATAGGGTGTAGTATATAGCCCCCAAGCTTGACTTGCTTGGGTGTTAAGTAGCAAGTTGAGCTTTTAGTATGACCTATATCTCGGCTTGCCCTAGATGAGTTAGCCCCCAAGCTCAACACTGCGTTTTACTTGGCCTTTTGATTTCGAAAAGCATGTTTCCTTAAAAATTGAATTAACGATTCAATATTGGTTTTGGAAAGTTGTTCTCCCCTGTTTTTAGGAGAACATGCTGCAATTACTTCTCTTAATGACTGCTCTTTGACCGTTTATGACTTCCATTTTCTTAGCGGTTTAACCCCTGGTCTTCCAATTTCGCTAGTGGGCTGTAATTGATTTTTGCTTCCCTTGGAAATCTTCGAAAAAATCATTCCTTTTTACTTGTTCCTGAAAAATGACCTCCAAAGGTTAGCTTTTTTATCTCTTCCTTCTTCTTGCTTCTTCTCCTGTATTTGTCAGATAGTATTCTAAAAATGGAAAAGAAAAAATCAAAGGAGAAACAGAAAGTTGTTGAAGTTAATAGGGATGATTTGTATCATTGGGTGCATGATGACGTTAAGACCCGTGCTTCTTCGTATTGTTCTTCTGAGTCTCTTCGAGAACTTCGTACTATGAAATTGATTAGAGATTGTTCTGATATCACCGTCGAACTTCTTCCTTGTTCGTCTGAGGATAGGGTTTGTGAACGTAGGGGTGACTGGGAGTATTTTTATATGTATACCCCTTGCTTTTTCGAGTTGCATGTTAGGTTTCCGTTTTCCTCCTTTGAGTGCGACATTCTGACTCAATTAAATTGTGCCCCTTCTCAATTGCATCCAAATTCCTGGGAGTTTTTGAAGGCATTCCAGTGTCTGATGTCTTTTCTGGAGTATTCCCCTACTCTTGGAGTTTTCTTTTCTTTGTTCCAGTCTAAGGGTGTTCGTAAGGGCTTGTGGGTATTTTTGAGTAGCTTTCCCGGTCGTTCTATTTTTCTTCTGTATAAGTCCTCTTTTAAGAATTTCAAATCTCTGTTTGTTAAGGTCCGTTCTAAGGAGACTGAATATCCTTTTTATCTTGATGATGAGCTGTTTGAGAAGTTTCCACTTTACTGGTGTTCCGAGCATATGCAAATCCTTGAGGCTTATAGGTCTGAGGAAGAGGATTTAGTTATTGATTTCTTAGTAAAAAATTTTGCTGCTGGCGAATGTCTTTCGATTTCCGAGGTGTTGCGTCTTGAGAATGAAAATGATAGGGAGGGGTTGAGGACTTATATAGGTAATATACTTGTGTATTTTTAGTGCTAATGTATCGTTGATTATTGACTTGATGTGTTTGTCTGTAGGTGGCCGGGTTCCTCATCTTACCTCGTCCAGACTTCAATCTTTCCTTGATAAGAAGAAAGAGAAAGTTGCTATTCCGAAGGTTGACGAAGATGTTGCCTTTTCAACTGCGCAACCTGTTTCCTCGAAAAGGAAAAGGGGGGAGTCTGACACTTCTGTGGAAGTGTTGTATGAGGGAGGTAATGCTACTACCAAGGTTCCATCTTTGGCTTTTGATCGTCAGCGTAAGCTCCACGGCTTTATTCCTGGGGTGAGCTCTCATTCTTTGTGGAGTGACCAGTACCCCTTTGCCGAGCTCTCCGATAGAGCTTCTCAGTATCCAGGAGATATGGTGCTTACTCGTCGCGCTGGGTTAGAATCCCTAGGGAAATATGTTCAAGTAATCTCCTCTTCTATCTCTTTTCTTTGTTGTTTGCTGTTTTTTTCTATGGTTTTTCCTGTCAGGTTATTGCTGCTTGTATGTTGTATGTTGGTCGTACTACTGAACTGCTCGGCGCCGAGCAGGCTGATGTCGAGAAGTTCGCCACATTGGAGCGTTCAGTTAAGGAAAAAGATAAAGTTATCATTGACATAACTGCCAAGATGAAAGAGAAGGAGGAAGCTGTTACTGATGTCACTACGAAGTTGGAAGAAAAAGAAAAAGAAGTTGCTCGTCTTCAGGAACAGATCAGATCTTTTCAGGCCGAGATAAGAGATAATGATAAGACCAAAGGGTATATGACTGCCCGCATTCATGAACTTGAAGACCATGGTATTGAAATGTTTACTTCAGGATTTGATCGGGCGGTTTCCCAGATTTCGTTGTTTGCACCTGAGTTTGATGTTCGTCATCTTGATGTGACGAAGATTGTTGTTGGTGAAAAGCTTGTTCAAGATGAGGCCGGCGAGAATCATAACGAGAACGTATCGCCGCCTGTGTGAATATTTGTATTAGAAACTAGATAGGACTTGTATTTTATGTTTTTTGAATACTGATGTTGGTTTTTGTTTCCAATTGTATTGACTGTTTGTTCCGATTTTATGTCTCGGTTGTATTTTGGTATGATGTTTTATGATTGCGACTTTGATGTTTGCTGATTTATAGTTTCTGTAGGAACATGAATGAATAGTATAGTGAATATATGTCATTTGAAATTGTTCCTCATGTTTGAGGTTTGTGGGATGGTCGGCCTCATTAAAACCTACCCGTGTAAACCCTCTTTAGGGAAAAAACCTCGTGGTTAGGAAAAAGAGTACCTGACCATCCTACTTATTACATTGAGGTGATCAGCTATAGTAGTATTTGATCAAGGAGATGTTTCATGTGTTTGGTAAGGTTGTTCCATTCAATGTTTCTAAGCGATAGGCTCCTTTGCCGACTACTTTAACGATTCGGAAAGGTCCTTCCCATGATGCCGCTAGTTTTCCATGACCTGGCGGCTTTCGAATATCTTCTAGCTGCCTGAGCACTAAGTCTCCCTCTTTGAATGTTCTTCGTATGACTTTCTTGTCGTATTGTCGCTTCATTGCTGATTGCACTGATCTTCGCCTTAGTTCTGTTAGGTTGCGCTCTTCATTGATGACATCAAGTTCAGCGAACCGAGCTTGCCTGTTGGCGTCCTCATTGAATTGTTCGGTCCGGGTTGAGCCATAAGCGAGCTCTAAAGGGATCATACATTCAGCTCTATACACTAAACGGAAAGGGCTCTCCTTTGTTGTGGATTGTGGAGTTGTGTTATAGATCCACAATATTTCTGGTATGAGTTCGGCCCAGCGGCCTTTAGTATCGGTCAGTTTCTTCTTAAGAGCCTGCAAAATCACTTTATTAGTGGCTTCTGCAAGCCTGTTAGTTTGTGGGTGTTCGACAGAGGAAAAATGGTGTCTGATGTTCATGTTAGTTAGGAAAGTAATGATTTTTTTGTCACTAAATTGCCTACCGTTATCAGAAACAATTTCTCTTGGAAAACCATATCTACAAATGATAAATTTCCAAATAAACTTTTGTACCTTGTCTGAGGTTATTTTTGCGAGCGACTGTACTTCTATCCACTTTGTGAAATAATCTATGGCCACCAAAAGGAATTTTACCTGTCATGGTGATATTGGGAGTGGTCCGAGTATGTCCATGCCCCATCTGTGAAAGGGCTAGCTGGCGTCGGTCATATGTAATGTCTCGGCAGGGCTGTGTATTAGTGGCGAACACTTTTGACATGACTCACATTTTCAAACTTTGTCTATACAGTCCGATCTTAAGGTCGGCCAGTAATAACCTGAGTGCAAGATTTTTGATGTTAAGCTTCTGCCTCCGATATGATGCCCGCAGATGCCTTCGTGTACCTCATCTATTGCTATTTTTGTGTCTTCTCCCAGCAATGCATTTGAGTAGAGGTTGAGAGAATCCGCGCCTGTATAGTGCATCCCCAACTAAGGTAAAATATGCCACCTTTCTTTTGAAAGATCTCGGATCTCCCTCCGGTATTGCCCCCGTCTTCAAATAATGTATTATGGGAGTTCGCCAATCTTCTCCCTGTGATACGTTTAAAATATACTGCATATCTAGGCTAGGTTTTGTTAGTGTGAGATGTACCAAATTTTCTGATTGTTGACTTTCTCTACAGGTCGCTAGCTTTGATAGTATATCTGCCCTACTATTTCGTTCTCGTGGTATATGTGTTATTTCAAATTTTCGAAAACCTTTTATCATATTCTGTATAATATGTTGATATTTTTCTAAGAGGGGGTCTTTAGTTTGAAAGTTACCTGTTACCTGCTGTACTACAAGTAAGGAGTCGCAGTATACCTGCAAGTTCAGCACTTGGATTTCTTTTGCCAGTTTTAACCCTGCCAGTAGCGCCTCGTACTCGGGTTGGTTATTTGTTGTTTGGAACATGAATTTGATTGATTGTTTGGCATGTACGCCTTTGTTATCTCGTAGTAGTATACCTGCTCCACACCCATTGTCATTGGATGCTCCATCGACGTACAATTCCCATGACTCTTGTTCTTCTACTATACTCGTGAATTCTGATATGAATTCAGCTAGAGCCTGGGCCCTGGGTGATCCCCTGGACTGATATGTGATGTCAAATTCTGAGAGCTCGACTGACCACTTTGTGAGCCTTCCCGCCAGGTCGGGTCTCGCCAGGATTTGCCGTAATGGTTGGTTTGTCCGAACAATAATTCGGTATCCTTAGAAATAGTGACATAGCCTCCGAGCTGTAATGATAAGTCCGAATGCAAGTTTTTCTATCATTGGGTACCTTGTTTCAGCACCCTGCAAAACTTTGCTCATGAAATATACTGGGTGTTGCTCCTTGTCGTTTTCTGTTACAAGGACTGAACTTATTGTGTTAGTTGAAACTGAAAGGAAAAGATGTAACGGCTTACCTTGCTCTAGCTTTTTTAGTATAGGTGGTGATCCTAGGGTATGCTTGAATTTCATGAAGGCTTCTTCACATTCTTCTGTCCAATTGAACTGGTCCAACTTTTTTAGTGTGTTGAAGAAGTGGTATGATTTTTCTACCGCTGCTGGCAAGAATCTAGAAAGAGCCGCCAGCCGACCTGTAAGTTGTTGGACTTCTTTCTTGTTTTTAGGGGATTGCATGTTGATTACTGCATTGCATTTGTCGGGATTTGCTTCTATCCCTCTGTGGGTTAGCAAGAAACCGAGGAATTTTCCACCCTGTACTCCAAACGTGCACTTTTCTGCGTTTAGTCTCATGTTGTGCTTTCTGAGCTGTCCAAATATTTTGTTCAAGTCTTTTTTATGTTGTTCTTCCGAAGTTGACTTCACTACCATATCGTCTACATATATCTCGATGTTTCTGCCGATCTGATTTTGAAGACCTTGTCCATTAACCGTTGATAGGTTGCTCCTGCGTTTTTTAGTCCAACATGCATGACTTTGTAGCAAAAGCTTCCTTGGTCGGTGACGAATGCCGTTTTTTCTTCATCTTCTAAGTGCATGAGGATTTAGTTATAGCCTGAATAGGCATCCATGAAGCTGAGTATCGGGAAGCCTGACGTGTCGTCCACCAATCTATCTATGTTAGGAAGCGGATGCCCATCTTTGGGGCATGCCTTGTTTAAGTCAGTGAAATCTGCACACATGCGCCATTTTCCCGAGTTTTTTCGCACCATCACGACATTTGCTAACCATGCTGAGAATCGGATTTCCCGAATGAAACCTGCTTCTAAGAGCTTTTTGGTTTCTGCTTCTGCTGCCTATCATCGTTTATCGCCCAAATTCCTTTTCTTTTGTCGTATGGGTCGGGCGTTGGGGTGGACCGCTAACTTGTGGCAAATAAAGCTGTGGTCAATGCCGGGCATATCCGCCGGTGTTGATGCAAATAGATCGACGTTTGTTCTCAGTAATGCCATTAGGTCGGTCTTCTGTCCTGCAATAAATGCAGATCCAACATTAGTAAATTGCTCATCTTGATTTAATGTTACCTTTTCAAGATCGTCCGTTGGTGTGGGGGGGTGATTGTCACTTCGGGGGTCAAGTTCGGTCAAAGTTGGTATGTTTGCCGAATTATACACCGTATAGACCCGAGGTGCCTCCTTCTTGATGGCTTTAAGGCTGGCATTGTAGCATTGCCTGGCTTCTTTGTGGTCGGCGTGTACTATCCCCACCGCGCCGTCCTGCAAAGGGAATTTTACACAAAGATGTACAGTTGAGACAATGGCTCCCAAAGCATTTAGCGATGGACGCCCTAAGATAATGTTATAAGGGCTGGGGCAATCAACCACCAAAAATTGAATATCTAAAGTTTTGTTATTTGGTGGTTCTCCGATTGTTGTCCTCAACCAAATATATACTGATACTGATACCTTTTCCCCAGAGAACCCTACCAATTCTCCGGGTGATGGCTGTAGTGCTTTGTCGCTGAAGTGCATCTTTTTGAAGGTTGAGTAGAACAAGACGTCGGCACTGCTTCCTGGGTCGAGTAGGACCTTCTCCCATGTAAAGTGAGATGACAACCGGGTCATCTAAGTTCGGACAGTTTGTTTTGAAATCGGCCACGCTGAAGTTGATGTGAGAGTTTGTTATTGACGTTTGTCTTTCTGGCCGGGATCCTTCCATTGTCAGCATGGTTCTGTAATTCCTTTTCCGAGCCGAGGTTGTAGTCCCTCCGCCTGCAAAACCACCTAAAATGTAGTTAATAATTCTCTTGGATGGGGGAGGGGGGTTTCGACCTATTTTTGCCTGCTTTCTCTTTCTGTTTCTCGCTGCCTCCGGGCCGAGATATACTTGTCTAGGAGCCCTTGCCTTGCCAACCTCTCCAGCAAATCCTTTGCCATTACGCATTCATCCGTCGTATGTCCGAACTTCTGGTGGAAAGCGCAATGTTTATTTTTGTCTACATATTTCTGGTCTTGGTATGTTCCTGCTCTGACTGGTGGTCTGATGAGTTTATTGTGCAGAATCTCCTTGATTATATCCTCCCGCTTTGTGTTGAATTTTGTGTATGAATCGAACTTAGGTGCTAGTTTGAATGGCTTTCTTGTGTCTCTGCTGGTGGACCTTTGCGGTCTTTCTTCTTCTTTTTTCATCGACTTTTTGTTTCTTTGGGCCTCCCTGAGTTCTTCGATTTCGATCTGGCCCTGGGCTTTTTCTCGAAATTCTTCTAGCATTTTCGGTTTTGCCACCGCAATTGCTTCCTGAAACTTTCCTGGTCGGAGGCCGCTTTTGATCGCATGCAATTGTACTTCGGGATTAAGATTAGGTATTTGCATGGCTGCTTCTGTGAACCGCGTCATGTACTCTTTTAAGCTCTCTTACTGCCCCTGCTTGATGGTACTGAGGTAATCTGAATCTTGTACATAGATCTTTGACGCTGCAAAATGGTTTACAAATAGTTTAGTGAACTCATCAAAACTTGATATTGATCCTGCGGGCAGGTTAGAAAACCATAATAAAGCAGCTCTGTCCAAAAAGGTCGGAAAATATCTACACAGGATGGGATCGGAGTCGCTATTAAGGAACATCATTGATTCGAACTTCGTGACGTGGATTTTGGGATCTCCGATCCCTTTGTAGGGCGCTAATGTCATCGGAAGTGTGAAATTCTTGGGCATTTTGAAGCTCATTATTTCTTCTGAGAAGGGATTATTTCGCCGTCTTGTTGTTCTAACGTGAGTCTCCCCTGTTTTAGCATTTGAATCTGACTGATGCTCTTCATGTTGAACGGTGTTTTTCTTCTTACTTTTTCGTTCGTCGTTGTTTTGCATTCCGGCCAATAGTTCGACCATCCGCTGGTTTTCTGCGAGCAGGGCAGCGTTTGCGGCTAACAAATCGGCATTAGTGGGGTTATTCGAAGGGGTCGCCGAGCGATCCGTCATGGTTGAGTTCCTGTAAAAAGGAGAGAGCGTACAAGGCAAATATGATATTCGTAAGAAAAAGATTAAAACATGAGGTTTTTGGCCCCACGGTGGGCGCCAATGTTCGTGCAAGGTCACTCTTCTCCGAGCTATGCTCCAAACTCCGGGGAGAGACCGTGGTGAGGTGTGTCCGAAATGAGGGGTGCTTTGCTTAAACACGACCCGAGCGGGACACTTGCAAAAAGGACTCCGACTCTCAAGTTAGTGGAAGATATTTTCTCAAGATGAATATAAAGATTACTTATGAGTATATGTGTATGTGTTTTTTTATGTATCCTTTACTTAGTGGCCCTCGGTCTTATAGATTTCACTGTTGAGTTTGTTTACGGGTCAGTTGTAGTGAATCTCGGGCTTAGCCGAGATTATTGGGTGATTATGGTCATAGTGCGGTTTCTTTGCTTATCTCTTTGTGAACGTTGCAGTTGTAGCCGAGATATGGGTCGTTGGTTCTGATTTCATAGGGTGTAGTATAATTACCGTATAACCAATTTCATTCCGTTGATTTTTAGAAATTTATTATATATCTCTAATTTTATAATTAAGATGTGTTATATGTCATTTTTTAATTACAATTAGAATTAAATTTTTTCCTTTAAAATTAAGAAATTATCCTTTCTTTCTTATTAATTTTACAACCAAAATATATCACATGTCACTCTCTCATTGTAATTAAAATTAAATCTTTCTTTTCAAAAATTAAAGAATTTTTTCTTCTCCTTACTAATTTTACAACTAAAATGTACCACATGTCACTTTCTCATTGCAATTGAAATCAAATCTTTTCCTCCAAAATTAAAGGGTCCTTCCCTCTTCCTTTTTCTATTTCTCTCGTTCCTTCAACCACTCTATCTATTTTATATAACATTATCAATATTAATGACTAATTACTAGTTTCACAATCAAAATATGCAACATGACATTCTTTAACTGTATTAAAATTTAAATTGAAATTGAATATACCTATATTATGTATCATATATTACTATCCAATTTAATAATCAAATGTGTCACATGACACTCTCTTATTAAAATTAAGAGAAAATATTTTTTTAAATTAATAAACTCCCTTCCTAAATTCTCTCATCTACCTCTCTCTATTTTTCTATTTCTCCCTACTATTTTTACTCTATATATAATTTATATTTTATATTAGTAATTTGACAAATCAAATATGTCATCCGATATTTTTTTATAATTAAAATAATTTTTTTCTTTCAAAATTAACAAATTCTCACTCTCACTCTCATTCTTCATCTTTATTTTTCTCTCTCTTTTTTCTCATTCTCTATTTTTTCTATCTTTTTTTCTACAAAAAACAAAATTAACAAAATAATATAATTTAAATAAAAAATATTATTATTGTTATTATATACATAATTTTTTATTTAGTTTTAAATTTTCACCGCTTATCTTTCTAATTTATATTTTTATTTCTCTTTTTTAAATATATATTACATATAATTTGGAGAGAATACTAATGTTATAGTCAAAATTTAGAATTAAGATTCAATTGTTTTAAAAAAAATTAATTTTGAGTTAATTTTATAACTATTAATATAATTTTTTTATGCCAATATCTAATTATATTTTTATATACATAAAGAGAAAAATATTATTTTTAAATAGCAAGTTATACAACAGACTTAACAGTTAACACCTAATTAAATATAAAAATATACACATTAAATTATTTTAAATTTTAGATAACAAATGTTAAAATTAATTATTAATAAAAAAATAAGACTTTTTCAAATAAAAATAATAACTACAAATTTTATTATTTAATTTTTTCTCTATAAAAAGCTTGATCTTCTTAGCCAAAAACTTTTGTCAATCTACGATTATTTTTTTATAAAAATAATTTGATTTTATAAACTTTTTATATCATGCATAATTTATACTGCTAGAACAAAATAAACCATAATTTTAATAAATTTATATTCCAGTAATCTTATTACAGATAAATTTACTAGTTTAAACTAAATTAAAGTCTACCATAAACAGCAATACCCATTGTGGGAGGAACTAAATTAA
>NC_029779.3:15542443-15565948 GCF_000817695.3 Arachis duranensis
AAAGATTTATCCCAACTTATCCTATGCGAAAACAAATAATTTGATAAGACAGCACTAGGAGCCTTAGAATGGCATGTATCCAATCACTGTTGTTCTATATTATTCTAACCAATATTAAGTAAATTTGTTTAAGCTCCATGCTATCATCATCACTGGTAATATATATTTATGGTCATTATTTATTACTAATATAAAATACATCTATTAAAAGAGTAAATTATCAAAATGATATCTAAAAATTCGTATAACTAACAAATGCACCTCAAAAAATATTAATAAATAAATTTTAAAAAATTTAAAAAAATGATAAAAAAATTAGATATTAAATATATATTTTAAAAAATATTTTAGAGATCAAATTTTGATACAAATATTTAGAATTATTATTAAAAAAAATTTTTATCCTTAAAATTTTGTAATTTTTTAGCAAATAATTTTTCTAAAAAAAATTTATTGTGAATGACCACGTTAAAAAAATCTAGAGATTAAATTTTTTTTGTGCACCTTCTAAATATTTATTCAAATATTACCACAAAAATTTAGATCTAATGAATAAGTTGTTTGTTAAATATAAAAGTCTTTTTGATACTTATAAAAAATATAATATTTATTGATTTTTTTGTCATATTTTTAAATTATTTGATAATTGTTTTATCAATAACATCTTTTAGGAATGTTTTTGTCAACGACTAAATTGTTTGGATATTGAATTAATAATTAACCTAATAAAATATGAACTTATGTATGCATACCCATAAAAGAGAGGAATAATTTGACAGATGTTACGGTTATAATATTTACAAAATTATTCTATGATCAAGCATAAGCTAAACATGATTACAAGTAGCACTGCAAGAATTCCGGTAGATTGCAGCAGAAATTTTGCGGCGGTTTTGATAAAAACGAAAACCTGCGGCGCATATAGCGACGGTTAGGGGTTGGGACTGCAATCAGGCCTACATTTAGCGGCGATTTTTCTCGAACCGCCGCTATATTTCAATCAGGTTTGCGTTTAGTTGCGTCTTTTCGAACACCGCCATTATATGTACCGGGTGAGTTATTGTTTTACATTTTGCGGCAATTTTGTTTAAACCGCCACAAAATGCGTATTACCACATATTGCAATGTTTTCTTTAGTAATAACCATATGGGTATAATCTAGTTAAGTAAAGACTATACTATCTTAAGTTACATGTGTTTAAATCATTGTTACTTAAACTCGTAACACTTTTTTCACATATGTACCTTTTTATTTTTTATGGTGGTTACAGACTCGACTTCAAAGAAGAAAAAAACACACCGTATTTAAAAGGCAACAAAAAGTAATTGGTAAAAAAATAATACAAAAATTACTGAAAAAAATACGATAGACAACAAAATCACACAAGAATAAATACTCAATTCCAATACTCATTTTTGCTCGATAAATCAAACACTCTCGACCCTCTACAAGCTACAGCAAGACAAAGATCCAAGAAACAAGAATCAATCAAAATAGACACAAAGAACTCCCAAATGACACACAACAAAACCTATATACCTAACCTCCTTTAATTACTTCTTTCTCGCTTTTTTTTGTACCATATTCTTTTTCAGTATAGTTTCTATCTTCAAGATCTCTCAGGAGATTTTCTCATCACTGCACGTTAGATCTAGAACAGGTCCTACTTTTCACATTTTGATCGTTTCCTTATCGGTGTCCTCCTTCCCCGATCCGTTAGACCTTTCTTAATCACTCTCCCCATCTCTTTTATCTTTCTTAATGTTACTAGTCAAACTACGTTTTACTAATTTTTTACCTTTCAAGCTTCTCTTTTTTCTACTAAGCATGTCCAATGTCTTGTTCTCTTGTCTTCCTCTCACTTTTGGTTTATCGTCTTCTTTTTTCTTTTTGCGAATTGACTTTTTTGATGTTATTTCTCTTTCTTTTCAAATCACTTTCTGTACTCACACGACAAAACTGATTCTCATGTTGCACCATATTTGCAATAATCTCTTCAAAGTCTAGGGGTACTCTAGAGTTGAGCTTGACTCTATATCTCTGTTCCGTGTGGCTACATCATTATGATTTGGCTCCATCTAATTCATCTCATCTCTCATGGCTTCGACCACCCCTTAATTAATCCCAATTGAGTATCCTTTATCATCTCTTCAAAATTTCTATCATCAAATATGCATATGATTGAGCATGAAAACTCACTATTGTTCATAAATTCTATTTCTTGGATGTCTAGGAATTTTTTTCCTCCATCATGAGCGTCCACTTCACGAGATAAGATAAGTTGTACGTCACTAGTTTCGTCACTCTTCACCACCTTATTTTCTTTTCTTACCGGGATACTAACTTCACCATACATATGATTTTTGGAGTTAATGTCTTCCATAGATACTTCTCTAACAAAGATCTCAAAAATGTCACTATTTAGATCAGGTTGAACAATATCATGGAATGGAGGCAGTCACGTCGTGTCAACAACTGCTTTGATAGAGCTATAATTTGCTCCGTGCACTGATCTTTCTTCCAAAAATAATACTGAGGCCCAAACTGTAGCAACATGGTGAACATTTTGTTCATTCCATGCTTGTAACGACATCTTATAAATTTTAATCCATGCTCTTCTAGACCTATTTGCTTCTATTTTAGAGTAGTTTCTTACTTCTCCTCAATTGATTCAAAAGTCATTACCATCTTAAAGGACTCTAAAGATTTGACCTCCACCAAAGTATACCAGTCTTTAAAGAATGTTGGGATGATTTCAGTTAATTCTCCAACTAAGCTTCTATTCAACTTTTTCGTCATATCTATGTCGACCACTCCTTTGATTACTTCGAGCTTCCCCTAATTCCTTTTTCCATCTTTCTGTTCTATCTGAGTGCTTTCCTTTATGTTGTCATTACTCATTAAAATATTCATAAAAGATCTTTTATCGCTTTTCACACCAACCTTCACTTTGTTCGAGTTTTGGTATTGCACCTCTCCTTGTGCCGGTCATTGTTGGTTATCTTCTTGCCATTCTACATCTTTCCCCTCCCATACTTTGCTTCCGAAACCATTAGTTGTACTCCATCCACATTCCAACCGTCAAACTTGTGTATTGCTCTATGAGCATGGGTCTTGTAGGCATATCTCACAAAAGCAAAATTAAAAGAATTGTTCCTCCTATTTTCTTTGATAGATAAACTTCTACTACTTGGCCCTCACTACTAAACACCTCCAATAATCACTGTGTGTTCACCCTTAGAGGTAGGTTATCCACAAAGAATGAAAACGATAATTGTTCAAGCTTCTTAAAGTTTTCAAATGCTTAATTATTGCACCCTTTTTCCTCCACAAAACCTCTCTGATTTAATCTTTCTCTCATCTTCTCATCTTAACACTTAGCAATATGAACAACAGTATGAATACCCAACAAAATAAACAAACTAACTGAATTAGATAAAGATACATTGTAGTTATGAGAGAAGGTAGTAAAAGATTGTCATAGCAGTGCAAAGCAACAGAAGAGATGCGTCCACAGAATATACCAAAAGCGAAGGCAGCAGCCGTAGCAGAAGAGATGTGAATGCGCAAATCAACTGAACATATTGAAGGTATTAAGCGCAAGTGACGTAGGCGGATGTAACACCAGTAGAGCAACACCATTCACAATGGCGTGCCTGGAGCACAATCCAAAAATTGATGACAGCTCCAGACGAGTAGATGATGAGACTGATATTCGGAACTGTGATAAGAGACGACGCTGCTAAGAGGGAAGGAGGCAGCAGACTAAGTGGTTAATGCATATATAATGCAACAATTAAGTGGCGAAGAAAAAACTTATCTTAGTTCTGATACGTTGTGCGTTGAGGAAGGGAACATGGAATCCGAGTTAGAAACACTAACCCCAGATGTCCTAAATGCCATTAATTGCTCCGGGCTACCTCTACACCAACTAACATTGAAAGAAGATTTGTCTGATATGCTTTTGCGTATCATTGATCAATCAAGTGGGTTATGTAACGGAACAAGGCTAAAGGTAAGAAGGCTAGACACTCATGTAATTGAATGTATGACGTTGACCGGAGACAAAATTGGGAAGGTGGTGCTAATTCCGTGCATGAACATGATACCTACCCACCAGACTCTTCCATTCAGATTTCAACAGAGACAGTTTCTAATTATCATTTTGTTTGCTATGACTATTAATAAGTCACAAGAACAAACGTTAAGCACAGTTAGATTATACCTACTTAGACCAGTTTTTATCCATGGGTAATTGTATGTTGTTTTGTCACAAGTTAAATCTAAGAAAGAGTTGAAAGTTTTTTTATTCAAAATCATTCATCTGTACTTCCCAATACAACGAAAAATATTGTATATAGAGAAGTCTTTCGTAAGTAGTTGATGCGATAAGTAGTTGATAATATTCTTAACTTTTGAATAAAAAATATTATTTTTATATTAAAAATCAACTACTAATTAATAAAAATATGTATTTAATATTTGAATTTAATTTTGATACATAGCGTAAAGTAATTTTATACGTGCATCTAATTACGTAATGTCACGTCAGTAAAAATAACTACCTTTCACATTAACCACGTGAATGATTATTTAAAAGAACAGATGTAATTACACGACAATATAAAATACTTTACACTATCAATGCATCAAAATTAAATTCTTAATATTTTATAACTTATTTTATTATATTATGTAAAAAGTTGATTATTTATCTATTACATGCTTAATAATTTTATCGTGACATGTTTGATTATTTGAAATTACTAATCATTCAATTGGAAAAATATGTAAATTAATATGTATAAATACATACAAATACTTATTTAGTGACTAATTTTTAAGAAGATTTTGAGAAAAAAAAAATTTGATTTTACCATTTTTTCGATATAAAAGTCTTAAATTCAATCATGTTGAAGGTGTTAACAAATAATCCTACTATTTTTATTATATTACCATTATATATCACAGTTTTAGCATAAATTCTGTTTATATATTCTATAGCTTGATTTATTTTTACAGAGTATCTACCGTTTACAAATAGTATCTAATTCCTTCGTGACTCAAACTTGTAGTTAAGAGTTATATCAACTAGCTACACAAGTTTGTAAAAATGAAAATTCAACTCCTAATATTTGATTAAGGTTTAATTGCTCTGTTGGTCCCTATAGTTTTATAAAATTTTTAATTAGGTTTTTATATTTTTTTTCTTTTAATTAGGTTCTTGCACCAATTTTTTTTTAATTAGGTTTCCTTTGGTAATAATTGACTTAATTGTATAGGGATCTAAATAAAAAAAAATTAGTTTAGGGACTTAAAATAAAAAAAAAATGTAAAGACTCAATTAAAAAAAATCGGTACAAAAATTCAATTAAAAAAATATAAAGACCTAATTAAAATTTTTACAAAATTATACGAGCCAACAGAGTAATTAAACGTTTGATTAACTGTTTTTGATGAAGCACTTTAATTTCTTTTCAGAATATTTTGGCATAATAATGTGTTGGGACGCGGCCATCCGCAGCATGAAAACATAGCTGTTGATGATGAGAATGTGTGTGGTATATAAACATCGTTAACATTTTTGCACATAAAATCTTTTGAAATTGTCTTAAAAACATTCCGCAGTATTTAATTGAAGGAATATATAGATAGAGAAGAATTATCCATCACCCTTGCTTGTCTATTCAAATTCCTCACAAAGAGCATTACCAATTATTTTTTTTCCTTTTAAGAGGGTAAAATATAAAATAAAACTAAAATTAGAACCTCCAAAATAAGTTGTCGGTCCATAGGTGCAATTGCAAAGCAATAAATTAAAAGCAACTTATAAGGAATTGGCAAGTCAGCAATTGAGCAAGTATCTTTTTATTTTCTTTGGGAAATCAAGACACTACTTTTTGGGGAGTGGGCATCTTTGGTTGCTACTAGTACTAGTTGCTTTGCACTCTCCATCATTGAGCAATGAGCACTCATTATATGTATTGTACAGATTCCCACTCATGGCTATATGGCCTCAACAACCCCTTTTGGGCTTTCAGTCATGGGCCACTAGATTGTTACTAATTATTATGACCCAACAGTAAACCCGCTGCAAAACCCATTAAAGATGACTTCGGATTAACTTTTGAAAAAATTATTTATTTTTTTTAATTTTTTTAAAAGATATTTTCTAATAGGCAAAAGTTATTTTACATCTGGATAAGCTTTTAAAAATTTTTTTTCAAGTATTAAAAATGTCTTTTACTTTTAGTTTTTTAAAAATAAGGTATCATTAATTTTTTTAAAAAAATATTTTTTTAACTCAAAAAGGTCAATCTAAATCAACACTAAAAATAATTTTTGTTGAGTTTAGATTTCATATGATTAAGGTTTAACTGAGCCTATATCACAATTTTTAAAAATTTTGAATATTTTTTTTAGAGTAATATTAGAAAATCAACATTGTAGTAGTCAATTTCGGCTAATCCTGTAGTAAGTTGTCAAACAAACTATTCATATCCTGACCCAATACACAAAAGACAGGCCCAAGAAAATAAAAAGGTCCACTAATAAAGTGGCCCTCCACGATAAGCCCAACCTCTATCTTAAAGAGGTCGGACAAAGATACAAAGGTCCAATTTTACTTGACTAAACAAGTAACTGCCTCCTTAAATCTCTCCTACTACTTCTACCTTATCTAGAAGGTAAATTCCAACAAACTCCCAAAATAAAGGGAGCGCTTATCTATCAGAAAAGATAGAACTACTTCAACAAAGGTGGTCATCAAAATCTACTATAAATACACTAGCACCCCCCAGGTATAACTCACGTTCTAATTTACTAAAAATCGTCCTAAAGCCCATGCTAACTTAAGCATCGGAGTTTCTTGCAAGTACCACCCCCAACCTCCTCACGAAAAAACTCGAACATGCGGCACCTCCACATCAAAGAGGTCGGATGCTGCCTCTCAAAGGGATCTAGACCTCACATCCAGACCCAAATCAACGTTTCAGGTAACCCTCGGAATATTGGCGCCGTTGCCAGGGACTTGCAATTCACCTTTTGACCAATGGCGGACCATGAGCTTAGAGACAGATACATGGCATCTGAGTCCAAGCCAGAAGATCAGCTAGAAGATCAAGCTCTCTTGCTTCCGCTTTCGCCACCACACCATGGCCCCCATGGGGAAGGGACCTCAGGAAACCCCCAAACAAGGAGGATCCAGTCTGAGGTCCATCATCTCGAGGCTGAGGATTCACCTCATGCGACCTAGATCCTGGATCTCGTCCATGGCCAAGGAGATCAGCTACAACAGCTCAAACACGAAGCTGAACGACAATGAAAACTTGAACGAGAGTTGCGAAAAGAGGTGAGACGGTGGAAAGAGTTGGAAGATAAACTACGGAAACTAGAAGCTGATGTATAGAGGAGCAATAATCGGACAGAGCGTGAAGAAAGTCCCTTAGGGGGACGAGATCTGTTCACAGAAGAAATCATGAGGGCTAAAGTTCCTAGGAACTTCAAATCGCCCGACATGGATCTCTATTATGGAATTTCTGACCCGAGCCACCATCTCAACAATTTTAGAAGCATAATGTATTTGGCCGATGCCTCTGACACCTCTTGTTGCAAAGCCTTTCCGACTATTTTAACCAAGGATGCAATGAAATAGTTTGATAACTTGCCTCCCAAGTCAGTCACTAGCTTCAACAACCTGTCCAAAAAGTTTTTGATTATATTCTCCACCCAGAAAGACAAAACGAAGCACGTCCCGAGCCTGCTAGGAGTAAAGCAAGAGGTAGGGGAAACCCTATGTGACTATATGGAGAGGTTCAACAAATCTTGCTTGGAAATTCAAAGTTTACCAACCAAAGCTATAACTATGGGTCTGGTCAATGGCCTCAGAGAAGGGCCATTTTCTCAGTCAATATCCAAGAGATATCCAATCTCTTTAAATAAAATTCAACAAAGGGCAGAAAAATACATCAACATGGAAAAAAACTCCCGACTTAGGGAACCACCTTTGCAATCTAACTTGCCCCAATATCAAGCTCGGGACAAAGAAAGCGAGCCCAGAAAGAAAGAGGAGCCGAACCTAGAAAAGCCTTGAAAGTATCATAACTATACGCCTCTAAGGGTCTCTCTAGTTGATGTTTACAGAGAGATATGCCACACGAAGAAGCTCCCACCACCTCGTCCGATTAAGCATAAGAAAGCTGGAAGCCAGACTGAATATTGTGAGTACCACAAGCTGTACAGGCACTCCACTAATGAATGTTACGACTTGAAGAACGTCATCAAAAAATTGCCCAGAAAAGACCGACTTGATAGATATCTAGCGGATAGGTCAGACGATCCGAGAAAGAGAAAAAGGGATAAAGAAGGAGGACGAATAGAACGCCCTGCTCACACCCCCGAGCGACATATACACATTATTAACGGAGGATTTGCAGGAGGAGGAATATCAAAATTCTCACAAAAAAGGCACCTAAAAGAAGTATATCAAGTCGGAAAGATGGTCAATCATCCAAATTACCCACTATTTCCTTCACTAAGGAAGATGCTCAAGGAATATTGCCAGGGAACAGCGACCTAGTGGTGATAATTATAATCCTAGCAAACGCTAACCTCCATCGAACCTTGGTAGATCATGGTAGCTTGGCGGATATCCTGTTTAAGCCCGCCTTTGACAAACTCGGGTTAGAGGAAAAGGATCTAAGGGCATACCCAGATAGCCTTTCGGACTGGGAGATACCCCGATCTGACCTCTGGGTTACATCTCATTGTACACCACCTTCGGGAAAGGAGCCAGGACGAGGACACTAAGTGTCGACTTCATTGTAGTAAACGAAAATTTAGCCTACAATGCCCTAATTGGTTGGACAACTCTGAACTAACTTACAGTCGTCGTTTCCACCCCACATCTTTGCACGAAGTTTTCCACAGCTGAAGGTATTGCCACCATTAAAGGAGATCAAAGGCTAGCAAGAAAATGCTACAATGAGAGCCTCAGTTTGAAAGGTAGCTTGGAAGGCAAAGAAGTCAACACAATCAAGATAGGGGGAGTTCGAACTCGAGAAGAACTATGACCCCAACCAGAAGGCAAGACAGAACAGATACAAATCGGAGACCATCTTGACAAAACAACGAGTATAGAGGCGAACCTGGAGGAAAGCCTAAAGAAACAACTCGTTGAATTGTTACGAGAAAACTCCAATCTCTTTGCCTAGAAAACCTCTGACATGCCCAGTATAAATCCTGACTTGATGTGCCATAGGCTCGCAATATATTCAGGTTCCCGATCAGTCCAGCAAAAGTGCAAGCCTTACTGGAGACAGGGTTCATAAGGGAGGTGAAATATGCACTGTGGTTAGCCAACGTTGTGTTGGTGAGAAAACAAAATGGAAAGTGAAGAATGTGTGTCGATTATACCAACCTCAACAAAACCTGTCCCAAGGACCCTTATCCACTCCCAACGCTTTGGTTAATTCAGCGTCATGCTACATATACTTATCTTTCATGGATGCTTACTCAGGATACAATCAAATCCTAATGTATAAGCTGGACTAGGAAAAAATCTCATTCATAACTCCAAAGGCTAACTACTGCTATGTAGTGATTCCCTTTGGGTTAAAAAATGCAGGCTCTACCTATCAACATTGATGAATAAGGTGTTTTCCTCACATATAGGGAAACTCATGGAGGTATACGTGGATGACATGCTCGTTAAGACTAAAGAAGATGGAACGCTATTGTCCGACCTCTCAGAAGTATTCTCCATTATAAGAAAGCATGAAATGAGGCTAAACCCCTCAAAATGCACCTTTGCAGTAAAAGCTAGAAAATTCTTAGGGTTCATGCTGACTCAGAGGGTATAGAAGCAAACCCCGACAAATGCTAAGCTATACTCAATATGAAAAGTCCGACCTATGTTAAAGAGGTCTAACAATTAAATGGAAGGTTGGCCGCTCTATCCAGATTCATAGCGGGATCGGCCCTGAAGTCTCTTCCCCTCTACTCAATTCTAAGAAAAAAAGAAAGCAATTTGAGTGGACCCCATAATGCGAACAAGCTTTCCAAGACTTTAAAATTTTCCTGGGACAACCACCCATACTTGCCCAACCTTCACAGGTCATGATGATGGAGCCACTACCCAATCTTTATTCTACTTTTGCCTTGCTTACACAGCAAGAAAGGCAACTTGGCTTTTATGGAGAAGAATCTCAGATACTTCTCAACATTGCACAATCCAAATCTCAACAAGAAACCACCTCCAACAAAGGATCAGATTCTACTAAGAGTGATATTGCTACTACTAATTGACAAGGTAGAGGAAAGAGCAGAACATATGGAGGCAAAGGATCAGGTAGAGGAAAAATTGTCTGCACATATTGTGGGAAGCTTGGCCACACAATAGATGTTTGCTATAGGAAACATGGTCTGCCACCACATCTGAAGGAGAGATATAATAGTGGTAGTGCTACAACATTCAATTATGTAGCCATTGATGATAATGTTGATGAAGCCAGTGCAGATCAGAAGCAGCAAATGAGTGACGAGCAATGCTTGAAATTCACTCAAGATCAGAAGATCGCTTTACTAGCCCTTCTTCAGCGCAATAAGTTACAACCCATCCACAGCACCAACCAAATAGTTGGCCAAACTCCAGCAATGAGAGGTAACTGAGTGATTTAATTATTACATTTTAAGTCACATGTTTTGGCTGAGAGAAATGGCGATGAAACAGAAAAGTCAAAGTCTTGGATCATTGATACAGGGGCCACTGACCATGTATCATATTATCTTAAAGACTTTGACACTTACCATCATATTCCCACAATTATAGTTAAGCTTCCAAATGGCTCCTACACCATAGGAACAGTTAGATTTTCTAATTCACTTTATCTTACCAACACATTATACATACCTAGCTTTAACTATTTCTGTTTCATCACTTACATCAAATTTAAAATGCAAATTGAAAATAACTGACATAATGTGTGAGATACAGGATTCATCAAAGACAAGGATTGGAGTAGCTAGAGCAGCAGATAGACTTTATGCATTGGATATCTCAACAAAACATGCATTTTCATCTTCATCTTCAACGAATTCTGTTATTAGTTTCAATAGCACAGCTTTTACACACATTTGACATACTAGATTAGGTCATATACAAGAGAATAGGCTTGCTGTAATGAAACAGAAATACAATTTTACAGATTGTGATTTGAATTTCAATAAAATTTCTTATGATGCTTGTCATTTTGGCAAACAAAAGAAGCTTCCATTTCCTTTAAGTTCTAGTAAGGCAGCTAATTGTTTTGATTTGCTTCATATGGATATTTGGGGGCCTTTGGGAACTCCATCTACTAATGGCCATAAATATTTTTTAACGGTTGTTGAGGATAAAAGTAGATTCACATGAATTTTTCTAATGAAACATAAGGCTGAAACATCAAATTTGATTAAATCTTTTGTTCAACTGGTTAAAACCCAATTTAAAAAATCTATTAAGGCTATCAAATCAGATAATGGACCAGAATTTAAGATGCTTTTTCTTTTACAATTCTAATGGAATTGAACATCAAACCTCTTGTGTTGAGACACTTCAACAAAATAGAATTGTAGAACAAAAACATCAACACATATTACAAATTAGCCGCAACATTATGTTTCATTCAAACATTTCAAAGTGTTTTTAGAGCTATGTTGTTATGCATGCAGTACACCTCATCAACCGTCTTCCTAGTGTTATTCTAAAAAATGTTTCTCCATATGAAGTTCTTCATTCAAAATTACCTGATATTTCACATCTGAAAACTTTTGGTTGTCTTGCCTATGCAAGTACTCTAACTTCAAAAAGAACTAAGCTAGATGCTAGAGCTTCGAAATGCTATTTTCTGGGTTATCAAGCAGGAACTAAGGGCTATCTTTTATTAGAATTGCCATCGAAAAAAATATTTCTTTCAAGAAATGTTATTTTTTATGAAAATCATTTCCCTTTTATTGACAAGAACTCAAATCACACAAACATTTCTCATAGATCTGGAGATTTGTTTAATTACAGCCATCATTCATCACCAAATTATCAATATATCACTCATATATCTGCATCTCCTGTTGAGAATTATACACATTTTGAAACTGATAGCATAGATCCACCTGAGAATCCTCCACAATTAGGACTTGAAATAAATTATTCTGACTTTAGCATTTCATCTCATGATGTCAATCATGCATCTCCATCTGCATCTTCCCCAAACAGTCAAAATAAATCATCATACATTTTCATCTGCATCTTCCTCAAACACTCAAGATAATGCTAATATCACAGTAGAAATTTCTAACCCAATCCATAGAAGATCCACTTGAACCAGGCATGCACCTGCATATTTAGCAGATTATCATTACATAAACTCAGTTGTTGCTCTAGCTACTCATCTCAGATATTCATTACATGTGCCTCTTTTCAATTTGAGTGATAGTTTCAAACACCTTTCTCTAGCCATCACAAATACACCTGAGCCAAAACACTATAGGGATGCTATAACTCAACAGTGCTGGAGAAGTGCTATTAAAGTTGAGCTAGATGCTCTTGAGCAGAACCAGACTTAGGAACTCACTTATTTGCCAGCAGAAAAGTTTCCAATTGGTTGCAATGGGTGTTCCACAACAAATTTCATTCTGATGGCACAATTGGAAGGCACAAGGCTAGACTTGTTACCAAAGAATTCACCTAAGTTATTAGAGTAGATTATCTTGACACATTTAGTTCAGTTGTCAAGATGACTATATTAAGAGTAGTTCTCATTTGCTGTTGTAAAAGACTGATTTTTCAAACAACTTGATGTAAACACAGTCTTCTTGCATAGAGATTTGGATGAGGAAATGTACATGACATTACCCCCTGTCTTGAGGTAAATGATAATGGCTTGGTTTGCAAATTAAAAAAAATTATTGTATGGCTTAAAACAAACTAGTCGGCAATGGCATACCAAACTGCGTTTAGTTCTTCATGAGGCAGGTTTCACTCAATCAAGACTTGATCATTCTGTAAGAACTCGCATTTTCACGTAAAACCGTTTTAAAAATAATAATTTTAGTGCCCAAAATAGATTCAAAATTTAGAAGTTTTAATTTGAAAATATAAATGAGAAATTTGGTTTCAATGAATTTTTTTGAGTTGGAAAATGTATTTCTTTCGAAGAGTTTTTGTAAAAATGCGTACTGGCGCTTATGCTGGCAGTACCGGCTCTAGTCTGTCCAGTACTGCGTATTTTGGAAAAATAAGATTTTAAAAATTGATTTATTATTTTGAGAAGATAAAAATAATTAGAATCGAAAACCGGATACTAATCTTAAACGTTTTTGTCCAAAGTGGGCCAAACGGATATATATGTGTGTGTGTGTGTGTGTTTAATGAGTTTTAAACTCATTTTGTTGGGAGAAGAGAGAGAGAGCCGCGGTTTTAGAGAAGAGAGGAGAAGGGGGTGGTGTTACTATTCACCTTCACCTTTCAGGAGCCATAACTTTTGATCCGGAGCTCCGATTGACGAGCCGTTTGCGGCCACGCGAAGCTTTTGTCAATCTCTACATTTCTATTCAAAGAAATCTGGTAAGATCACATGTCTCCATCCCCAGTTTTCTGCCCTAAGTTTCTGCGCGTTTTTAGGTTGGGATTTTGAGCAAGTTTTATGGTTTTGCTTGTTTAGGTGATCTTTAGTAGCGGGTAATTGTTGGATTTTACCCCTACTCACGTTGAATAAGGTAAGATTCCACTAGACCCTTGTGTTTAGTTATTTTGTGTATCTTAGATTTTGATTTGGTATATGTATGTGATGTTAGATTGAGTTGTGGTATTTGTTGGAGTTGGTTGAGGCTTTGGATCGAGCTTGATGGCTTTGTTTTGATGTTTGGGACGTTTTGGGAATCGACCAAGGTATAGTTTCAGTTTTTTTTATGTAATATGTAATGTTCATGGACACTTAGACTAGTTGACCCTAAGATAGGATTGGATATGGTTGGTGTATGAATAATTATGTGGTTTGATGTTAATTGTTGATGGTTGTTGGTATTAAAAAATGTGATGATAAATAATTGATTTTTGTGAGTGAGAGTGATTGTGGAGAAGTTTTGGTGTTAATAATGAATTATGATGTTGATTGATGTGGGTGAGTGTGTACGTTGATATTGGTAATATGAATGTTGATTCTTGATAACCATTATTTGAAGATGTGGATTTTATGAGATTAATATGAGGAATTGTAGTGGTTGATGTTGTTGATTGATAATGATTATGAAAGTTGATGAGGAATGTGTGATTTATGTGTTGATGAAGGATTGATGATTATTGAGTGTTATGGTTGTTGAGAGTGGTTGGTATAGTTGGTGGTTCATTGATGATAGTGATAGATGGATGATTCGTGAATGTGTCGGTGGAGGATTAAATTTAATGTTAAATGTATTTGATGATGGTGATTGAGGATAGTGAAATGTGAATTAGGTTGAATTTTAAGTTGTTAAATAGTTTAGAAGGTTGTGTGTTTGAGGAAATGGTTGAAGTAGTATTTGGTATGAATTTTGGGTTGTTTTTGTATGGTTGAGATGTGATTATATTGTTTTTGGATTGAGATTTGGTTAAAAGTTGAGTTTTTGAGAATTTGGGTAAAAGTGGATTTTTGGTGAATTTTGTTTGATCATAACTTTTGCCTCGATTTTCAAAGTTAGTTGAAACTTATTTAGAATTAAAGATTATTGAAAACCCTTTAAATCGATATAAAGTTTGAAAATTTTAAAATTTTGTAGAGAAAGTTATGATCAATCAAAGTTCGTGTTAAAAATATGAAATTATGCAAAGTTACAGAATTTCAGAATTTCTGATATGAGCGCACGCACAAACCTGCAAAAATCTCATTCTGTGCGGATACACAGACTTGTGCACACGCACAGGCAGAAAAAGGGCTTACTGCTTGCAGCATTAGCACAACTTGTGCGTGCGCACATCAATGAAGAATTACGATCTATGCGCACGCACAAGTCGGAAAGGGTCGTCTGTTGGGGGCGCTCGCACAGCTTGTGCGAGTGAACAGACTTTATAATTTTTTGTACCTGTGCAGACACACACACCCTATTTCATAAATTTAAACTTTGTTTTCAACTATTTTACCTTCTCAACAAGGTTGTAAGCTTCTATAACACCATTTTAAGGCTTTTGGGCTTAGATTTGAGTATGGGAATAAGGGAAATAAGTTAAGGGTTTTAGTTGATGTTTGTTTTTGAAAAGTTAGCAGACGGAGGCTTAGGTTTCTGGTGTTTTGGGGATGAGATTGGTAGAGTGTGAAGAAAGGATGATCTACGAATTGAGAAGTTGATGAACTGATGAGTTCAGTATGTAAAATTATGAGTTAATGATGGTTGTTATGAGTTGAGAACTTGGAAAGGAATATGAGAAAATGATCGGGTCATGAGAGAGTGTGCGCGGCCTATATCTCCGGCGGGGCAGATATTTCTGTCGCATGACTTGTTGAATGTTGAGAGTATGCGGGACCTATATCCCCCGGTGTAGCAGATTTCTCTGCTGCATGATTAGTGTTGTTGAGAGTGCGTAGGGCCTATACCCCCAGCGTGGCAGATTGTTCTGCTACATGAGTAGTTGTGGTTATTTCCTTCTCTGCTGCAGGAAGTGTGCATGGTCTATATCCCTGACGTAGTAGACTCCCTACTGCAAGAGTGCGCAGGGCACTATATCTCTGTCGTGGCAGAAAAGGCTACATCCAGGAGGATGTGTCGGGTTGGCATTTACGGACCGACAAGTGATATCACTAACCAATAGGATAGACATTCATCATGTGCATCTTCTATATGCTAGCTTGCTTTGTTTACTTGAATTTGCCTAATTGTATAACATGCCTACTTGCTTCTTGAACTACTTGCTATATATGAATATTACCTGTGTATTACTTGCTTATATCATTTGTGTTTGTCTGGTGCTGAGGAGGTTAGGTAGGCGGTGGCGATGGGATTGCACGGAGGTTAGGTTGGCAAGGGCTGTGGGATACAGCGGTGTGATTAGTATTAGTTAGACCCCCTATGTTTAGATAACCCTGGTTTATGGTTTAAGTTCTTTATGTATTTATTTATTTTCGTTCTAAGCTTGAATTTCAGTATGTGATGTGAAGTTCTAAGATTGCCTTCGGCGTCCTGGGGCCTTACATCTTACATCATTGGGCACTGTTACCATACTGAGAACCTCTGGTTCTCATTCTATACTTTGTTGTTGTTTTTCAGATGCAGGTCGTAATCTACTTCGGTGAGGTTGCGGATATGGTGACAGAGCAGAGTATGGTTCTTTCTTTGTATGCTTCTATTTTACTTTTGTCGTAGCATACTCTCATCTTTTGTATTGGCCTTAGAAGCTTATTTGAGAGATAGGTTGTATAAGCTATTTTAATTCTAAAACTCTGTATCTGTCTATTTGTAACTAGTCGGCTTAAACTCCGCAAGCTGCGGCTAGTTCTCTATAATTATTATATTCTTATATTTGTATATGTATTACTCTCTTATACCTATACCTTGTATCTTGTGCGCTAGCTTCGTGTGAACATTTCATGCTTATGTAATTCTGTCTTTGAGCTTAATCCTTCATCAGACTTCTAGAATATATTATTTCCTTCTATATAAATATGTATAAGCCCTAGAACTGTCGTAACCTCTAATTAACATTTGCTTTACGGCTAGAGGAAAAGTTTAGGGTAATTGGGGTGTTACACATTCTCTATTTACAAAGCATGACAATGATGGTATTTCCATCATCTTGGTGTATGTAGATGATCTAGTCTTGACAGGGGACAACTTAACAGAAATCAACAAGATCAAGCACATTTTTTACAGAAAATTCAAAATCAAGGATTTAGGGGATTTAAAGTATTTCCTTGGCATGGAGGTAGCTAGATCTTCCAAAGTGATTGCTATTTACCAAAAGAAATATGTGTTAGACATGTTGAAGGATCACGAATTGCTTGATTGTAAACCAAGCTCAACTCCTATGGACTTGACGAGAGGATTTTTGCCAGTAAATAATTTCACAAAAATAATCACGTTGTAAGTATAGTTTCTAAACCAACAGAGAATCCTTTCGTACAAAAGTTTTGGTTTTCACAAGTAACAAAACCCAATAAAATTTATAACCAAAGTATTTAAACCTCGGGTTGTCTCTCAAGAAATTGCAAGGAGGTGTGTTTATTATTGGTTATGGAAAAAGTATATTTTTGGGGTTTTTGAAATAAGGAACAAGTAATGTAAAATAACAAGGAATTAAAATAATAACTAATAAAGCTATTGGCAGGTTTTAAGAACTGGAAATCCTGTCCTAGTTATCCTTATCACTGGTGATGAGAATTGTTCACTGCTCCCACTTAGTTAACCCTTGCTAAATAAAGAAAAGTCAAGTAGACTAATCAATTTGATTCCTCAAGTCCTAGTCAACTCCTACGGAAAGACTAGCTTTAGAGGGATCCAAACTAATCAGCAAATTCCAATTATCAATCACAAAGGAGTTTGATAACTCAAGTGTCACCAATTACTCAACTGAAGCCAAGAGGAGAAAAATCCAAATTATTTATATCATAAATAAAAGAAAGCAATCAGAAATCTGAAATACCTCAATGTGTATTAAATAAGAAAATCAAATTCAACATAGAGTTCATAAACCATATTGAGAAAATAAACAACTAAAGTAATATAATAAATAAAAGTAGAAGAGAACATAAATTAAATGAACATTGAACCTGGAATGAAGAAACAATCCTAAAACTAAGAGAAATCCTAATCCTAAAACCTAAGAGAGAGGAGAGAGCCTCCCTCTCTAGAAAAATACATCTAAAACCTAACATTATGTGAATATTGAATGTTGTATGATGAATTGATACATTCTCCCACTTTATAGCCTCTAATATGTATTTTCTGGGCCAAAAACTGGATCAAAAACAGCTCAGAAATTGCTCCCAGCGATTTCTGATACGTCCAGCACGCGGCACTGTCACGCATACGCATCGTCTACGCGTACGCGTGGATTGAATTTTCTCCAGGTCATGCGTGCACGTCGCCTATCTTCGGGGCAGCTATGGCAAATTATATATCGTTGCGAAGCCCCGGATATTAGCTTTCCAACGCAAATGGAACCGCCTCATTTGGACCTCTATAGCTCAAGTTATGACCGTTTGAGTGCGAAGAGGTCAGGTTGGATAGCTTTAGCAGTTCCTTCAGTTTCTTGTATTCTTTCCACTTTTGCATGCTTCCTTTCCATCCTCTAAGCTATTCCTACCCTGTAATCCCTGAAATCACTTAACGCACATATCACGGCATCATATGGTAATAAGAGGGGATTAAACATAGCAAATTTAAGGCCAAAGAAGCATGTTTTCAATCATAGCACAAAATCAGGAAAGAAAACGTAAAACATGCGATTTCTATGAATAAGTGTGAGAATAATAGATAAAATCCACTAGATTAAGCACATGATAAACCCTAAAAATGGGGTTTATCAGGACTATACTACCAAACTGTGCAAAGACAATGGTGATGATTTAGCTGATTCTGTTGAATACAGAAAATTGATGGGAAGGCTTTTATACCTAACCAACAAAAGATCAGATATTTATTTTGCTGTGAAAAAATTAAATCAGTACCTTGATCAGCCGAGGAAGAATCATGAGTGCTGCCATCAGAATTTTGAAGTATCTCAAGGGCTATCCAATAACTGGCCTCCTATTTTCTTCTCATTCAGACAACAATGTAGTTGGATTCACCGACTCTGATTGGGCATCTTGCAGTGATTCCAGAAGATCAGTCTCTAGATATTGTTTTTTCTATGGATCAGTACTCATCTCATGGAAGAGTAAGAAACAAGCAACGATAACAAAATCGTCCACTGAACCTGAATATAGAGCTCTTGCTTCTATAACTTGTGAGACTCAATGGTTATTTAATTTATTCATTGAATTGAAATTGTCTTTTACAAAATCTATAAACCTCTACTGTGATAATCAATTTGTTCTTCACTTGGCTATATCCTATCTTTCATGAAAGGACTAAGCACATTGAAGTTGATTGCCATATTATACGGGAGAAAGCTCAAATGGGACTGATTATATTGTTGCCCACTAAGAGTGAAGAACAACTTGCAGATATTCTCACTAAACCATTGTCCCCAGGACCTTTTTTCAAATTCTATCTCAAGCTGAGATTGATAGATATTCATGGCATTTCCAGCTTGCAGGAGGATATCACATAACTAATTCTACTATTAATTGCACATTCATAGTTAATTCTGATTGTAACAAATTTAATATTGTTAGAGAATAAATTTGTAATTATAGGATCACAACTGTAATTGGTTCTTTGTGATAGAATTTGTTAAAAGCAATGTTCTGAAAACCGGTTCGAACCGACCAGTTGAACCGGTCAAACCGTGAACCAGTCACTTTAGCGGTTCGGATAATAAGAAAAACCGCAGAATTTGAAAACCGGACTTGAACCAACGAACCGGCCGGTTACTAGTCGGTTGAACCAAACCAGGACCCGACCGGTTTTTTAACATTGCAGCAAAACGCCGCCGTTTTGTGCTGAGGGAACCCTAATTCCCTTTTCTCCTTCGCAGCCTCCACTTCCTCGTTCCTCCAGCTTCTCAGTTCTCAACTCCAGCCTCCCACAGAACAGAACACCACCCAGTCACCCACGACTCCAGGAGGCCCTCAACGCACTCACCGCCGTCGCACTCACCTCAACGCACTCACCTCCGTCGCGCCTTCAGCATCTGAGAAAGCAATAGAGAAGCGTTGAAGCATTGAAGCGTTGTCCTTCGAGCTCTGAGAGAAAGCAACAGATTTCCTCATTTCCAGGTAATTTTTAATTTAGTTATGAACATGATTTTGTGATGCAATCCGATTCTGATGAAACTGTGCTCTGATGAACTGAACTCTGAGTCTCTACTCTCTGAAACTGTTATGAACTAATTTTGTGATTTCATTGATTCTGATGAACTGAACTCTGAGTCTCTACTCTCTGAAACTATTATGAACTGATTTTGTGATTCATTGATTCTGATGAACTGAACTCTGAGTCTCTACTCTCTGAAACTGTTATGAACTGATTTTGTGATTTCATTGATTCTGATGAACTGAACTTTGATGAACTGAACTCTGAGTCTCTACTCTCTGAAACTGTTATGAACTGATATAGTGATATGTGAACTCTGTGAACTCTGATGAAACTGTGATGAAATATGAACTGATTTTGTGATATGATTGTGTGAATTCTGATTTTGTGAACAAAGAATTTTTTGAACCTGAGATGTTGTACTTGTTTGTATACTCTAATTTTGGAATTTGGATGTTGTTTGTTCATTTATTGTGAACTTGAGAGTTGAGATTATTGGGTTGGATTACTGGTAATATTTAGGTATGGAAGAAAGTATCAACCAAGACCTACCTAGGAATAATAATGCTAAAAATAATTCTGCTTCGAATGAAAGTTCTCTTCCTCCCGCGAGTAATGAAAATCAATCACAAACTTGTAGTGTTAGGGGGAAAACTGATCCTGCTTGGAGATACGTTGCTTTACAGAATATAAATGAAAAATCGCATTACCAATGCTTATTTTGTTTGAGTACTTTTGGGGGCGGGGGAATTAATAGAATGAAAAAGCATTTGGCGAAGATAGGTGGAGACATTAAGAAGTGTTCTAAGGTCCCGTATGATGTAGAAAAACAAATGCAAGGTTTATTGAAAGAGATTCAGAAAAGTAAAACTAGTAAAAGGAAAGTCAGTTTCAATGAAGAGGGTACCGATGAGTGTGAGGATGCAATTGATGAAGCAATAGCGCAAGACGAACAACAAACTCCGAGTCAGTTACCAACTAAGGAGGTTGTTGGAGGCGATCCAAAAAAGAAAGCAAAAACCATTATTCCTCCTATGTTTGCACCAAGAACAACTCCGGGCAGTCAACGAAGTCTGAAAAGCGTGTTTCATAACAAAGAGGCGCTTCATGAAGTTGATAAGCGAGTGGCTAGATGGCTTTTGGATTGTAGGATTCCTTTCAATGCGGTTATGTCACCTTTTTTTCAAGATATGTTGGATGGTGTAGCTGGCTATAGGCCTGGTTATATAGGTCCTTCTTATGACTCTTTAAGGGTTAACTTATTAGCCAATCTCAAAAGGGAGTGTCAAATGGTTGTTGATAGCTATACGTCTGCTTGGAAAGAAACTGGATGTACTCTCATGGCTGATGGTTGGACAGATCAAAGACAAAGAATGTTGATTAATTTTTTGGTTTATTGTTCGAAAGGGTTGTGCTTTATGAAATCTGTTGATGCCTCAAGTATGGTTAAAAATGCTTCTAGCTTGTGTGACTTGTTTTCAGAGGTGATTGAATGGATTGGACCTGATAATGTTGTTCATGTAGTAACCGATAATGCTGCGAATTATGTTGCTGATGGTAGGCTTATTAGTAAGAAATTTGAAAATATTCACTGGTCACCTTGTGCTGCTCATTGCTTGAATCTTATTCTAAAAGATATAAGCAGCATGCCACATATTTCTAGCCTTGCAACACGTGCTTCGAAGATTACTGTGTTTGTATATAATCATACGGTGTTCTTGTCCTGGCTAAGACAAAAAGATAATTGGAAGGAGATTGTTCGTCCAGGTCCAACTCGTTTTGTCACTGTCTTCCTCACATTGATGAGTATCTTTGAGCGCAAATCGGAATTACAACAATTGGTTGTTGATACACACTTTACCGGACACAAATTAGGAAGGAGTGCTAATGGTAGAGCTGTGAGTGCAATTATCCTAGACAATAAATTTTGGGATGATTATTTTACTGTATGCCAAATTGTGAGTCCGTTGATTAAATTGCTGAGGTTTGTAGATGCCGATGATAAACCATCATTGGGAATTATTTATGAAGGTATGCTGAGGTCAGAAAATGGAATCAAAGAAATGTTCAAGCATAGGAAGAGTGCATATCAACCTTACACAGAGATTATCAACTCAAGATGGGACAAACATTTGAAAAAAAATATTCACGCAGCAGCCTATTGATGCAATTGCATATTTGTTATATTAGCTAGTTAGTTTAGTTGGTTTTAGCTTAATTTCACTCATTTTCTCTAAATAAACAAGTCCTTTTATGAGTTTTGTCTTCATGCATGAGAATACCAAGGAACATGTTGATTCTAGCCAAATTCATGCAAATGATTTAAGGAATACATATATGAATGAGTATGAATGAATCTCATGAAATTTATTGCATGAATTGGTAAGACTTTGAAGCTATTTCCCTTGTTGATGATAGGTGATGAAACAAGAAAGCATGGAAGCAAGAATGATGCAAGCTGGGCAAGAAGAAGAAAAGTTGTTGGCGTTGCCAACTTGGAGAAAGGGGGCGTTGTTGAAGGCAACGCCAGGCAGCCCTGGAGAAGCAAAAGTTGGCGTTGCCAACTTGGAGAATGGAGGGCGTTGTTGAAGGCAACGCAAGGCTAGAAGAGCTGAGCCAAGGAGAGCTCGAGGGCGTTGCCAACGTGGGAATGAAGAAGCGTTATTCAAGGCAACGCACACAAGCAAACTTGGCCCAAGAGGAGGAGAAGCTGGCGTTGCCAACGCCAAGAACCAAAGGCGTTATTCAAAGCAACGCCAAGCAATCTTGGGGAGCTAGTTTAGAGCCTCGAGCACGTTGCTGGCCTAGAGATGAGGGGCGTGTTTGAGGACAACGCAGGCAAACAACGCTGAATGGAAAACTTGGCCCAGGAAAAGGAGATGCACGTTGCCAACGCCAAGTTATGAAGGCGTGTTCCTTGGAAACGTAGCAAGTAACTTTGGCACCAAAGGGGAGCTCGAGCACGTTGTTGAGCTAGGAACCATGGGCGTGTTCTAAGGCAACGCCAGGAATGGTTGCTTGGCTAGGCACCAACCAGGAAGGGTGCCAACCATGTTGCCAACGCCAGGAAGCATAGGCGTGTTCAAGGACAACGCCAAGCAACAAGCATAGAGCCTGGAGGAAGGCTCGAGCACGTTGCCAACGCCAGCTTCCAAAGGCGTGTTTGAGGGCAACGCAGCAAGCAAAATGTAGCAAGGAAGCTCACTTGAAGAAGCACTCGAGCACGTTGCCAACGCCAGCTTCCAAAGGCGTGTTTGAGGGCAACGTGACAAGCAAAACTGGAGGCTAGAGATGAGCCCTGGAGGGGGCACGGGCACGTTGCCAATGTGCTAGCAAGGAGGCGTGTTTGGCAACAACGCCAGCCTCATGTCTCTGCCTTGGGAGGCTAGGCACGGGCACGTTGCCAACTTGCTAGAATGGGTGCGTTTTTGGCAACAACTTGGCAGCTTGACCTTACCTTCTTTGAGGAAGCATAACTTGAGCTAGGAAAGTCCAAATGAGGTGATTCCAGTGGCATTGGAAAGAAGACATCAAGAGCTTTCCAATGATGTATAATAGTCCATATTGAAGCAGAGGATTGACAC
>NC_029779.3:15569583-15571223 GCF_000817695.3 Arachis duranensis
CAGTTAAGGAGTGGCAAGGTAGTTGGTGAAAGTTCAAATAAAGAAGCAATACAACCCAAAGAGCAAGACACAGTGGAGGTACATGTGGAAGGGCAAGATGAAGAAAAGGCTTCAACATCTAACAAAGGCAAGGAGGTTGTCAAGCCACAAGGCAATCCACCAAGTCAAGGAGGCAACCGTGATGGCAAGGAGAGTATGAATCCACAAAAAGAAAACAAAAATGAAGGAGTGAAAGCTTATGTACCCAAGCTTCCATACCCAACTAGGATACACAGAGGAGCAAAAGACCAACAATTCCCAAGGTTCTTAGAAATCTTCAAGAAACTTGAAATCAACATCCCATTGGCAGAAGCTCTGGAACAGATGCCATTATATGCAAAGTTTCTTAAGGAATTGATCACCAAGAAGAGAAGTTGGCAAGAAAAAGAAACGGTGATTCTCAATCAAGAGTGTAGTGCCATTATTCAAAAAGGGCTACCTCCAAAACTCAAAGATCCTGGCAGCTTTCTCATACCTTGCACGATTGGGAGCATGGCTGTTGACAAGTCACTTTGTGATCTGGGAGCAAGCATTAACTTAATGCCCCTTACCATGATGAAGAAAATGATGATTGAAGAGCTTAAACCCACAAGGATGTCACTCCAACTTGCTGACAGATCCATCAAAATACCAAATGGAGTAGTGGAGAATCTCTTGGTGAAAGTGGGAAATTTTATATTCCCAGCCGACTTTGTGGTCCTAGATATGGATGAAGAGGGGAATAATTCAGTTATTCTTGGTAGACCCGTTTTAGCCACTGCTAGAACAATCATTGATGTGGAAAAGGGAGAGATGATTTTCAGAGTGCATGATGAGCAAATGACCATAAATGTCTTCAAAGCAATGCAACACCCTGTTGAGAAAGAAAATTGCATGAGGATTGATGTAGTAGACTCTTTGGTTGAAGAAGTGCTTGACACAAACCATCAAATGAAACAAGAGGAAGTCCACAACATCAAGGGACAAGAAGGGAACAAATTGGAAGCATCAAAGGAACCAAGTGAAGCTACGAAAGAAGAGGCACCACAACAAGAGTTGAAACCACTACCCCCTCATCTTAAATATGCATTCCTTGGTGAGAAGGACAGCTTCCCAGTGATCATCAATTCCACATTGAATGCAGAGGAAGAAGAAAAGCTCCTTGTGGTTTTGAAAGCTCACAAAGAGGCGTTGGGATGGACCATTGATGACTTGAAAGGCATAAGCCCTGCTGTATGCATGCACAAGATACTTTTAGAGGAGAATTCCAAACCAGTGGTACAACCCCAAAGAAGATTGAATCCCACAATGAAGGAGGTTGTTCAAAAGGAAGTCCTGAAGTTGTGTAAAGCTGGGATTATCTACCCCATATCTGACAGCCCGTGGGTCAGTCCAGTGCAAGTAGTACCTAAGAAAGGGGGGATGACTGTCATTGTTAATGAAAAGAATGAGCTTATTCCAACACGAACAGTGACTGGGTGGAGGATGTGCATAGACTATAGGAGGCTGAATGATGCCACACGAAAAGATCACTTTCCTCTACCTTTCATTGACCAGATGCTTGAAAGATTGGCTGGCCATGCCTATTACTGTTTTCTTGATGGATATTCTGGGTATAACCA
>NC_029779.3:15571638-15572764 GCF_000817695.3 Arachis duranensis
GGGCATGCTGGATTCTATAGGAGATTCATCAAAGATTTTTCCAAAATAGCAAAGCCACTAAGCAATTTGCTGGTGGTAGACAATCCTTTTCTCTTTGATGATGAGTGTAAACATGCTTTTGAAACTCTAAAGGCTAAGCTCACCACAGCACCAATCATCACACCCCCAAGTTGGGGACTACCTTTTGAACTCATGTGTGATGCAAGTAACCTTGCAATCGGTGCTGTGTTGGGGCAGAGGAAGGAAAAGAAGCTTCATGTTATCTACTATGCAAGTAAGGTATTGAATGAAGCTCAAAGAAACTACACCACAACAGAGAAAGAGCTACTAGCTGTGGTATATGCTTTTGATAAGTTTAGACAATATTTGATTGGATCTAAAGTCTTAGTGTATACTGACCATGCTGCTCTTAAGTATCTTATGTCAAAACAGGATGCTAAACCAAGGCTAATCAGATGGGTGCTACTCCTACAAGAGTTTGACATTGAGATAAGAGATAGAAAGGGCAATGAAAATCAAGTTGCTGACCACTTATCAAGGCTACCACAAGATACATGCCAAGACAACCTTCCATCAATAAATGAAGAATTTCCAGATGAGCACCTCTTGCAAATTCAACATGTCCCTTGGTTTGCAGACATGGCCAATTACAAGGCGGGAAGAATCATTCCACAAGAGTACACAAAACAACAAGTTAAGAAGCTGCTACATGAGGCTAGGTTCTTCTTCTGGGATGAACCATTCTTGTTCAAAAGATGCCCAGATGGAATGATAAAAAGATGTGTGTCAGAGGGTAAGATGAAGAACATACTATGGCATTGTCACAACTCTAGTTATGGTGGTCATTTTGGAGCTGAAAGAACAGCTGCAAAGGCCCTCCAAAGTAGCTTCTACTGGCCTTCAATCTTCAAGGATGCTAGAGAGTTCGTGAACCATTGCAATGAATGTCAAAGAACAGGGGGTTTGTCAAAGAAAAAATGAGATGCCTCAGAAGTTCATTTTAGAAGTGGAACTCTTTGATCTATGGGGAATAGATTTCATGGGACCTTTTCCCCCATCCTACACGTTCAAATACATCCTGGTAGCAGTGGAGTATGTCTCCAAATGGGTAGAAGCAATAGCCACC
>NC_029779.3:15574208-15575246 GCF_000817695.3 Arachis duranensis
ATGCTTCTCATCCATGAGTTCTACACTAATGTGATAAGAGAATATGATGATGAAGAACCATACATGAGTTATGTAAGAGGTGTGACTGTTGATTTTAGCCCGGACACCATCAACAGGGTGCTAAAGGTCAAGTCAAAACAGTTCAAACGAGCTAGCTATGAAGAAAGGGTTGAAAATGACCCAATATATATGGATGTGGTAAGTGACTCATGCAGAGTAGGCACGGATTGGGTGTTGGATTCACATGGACAACCACTCAAACTTCGGAGAGGTGATCTCATACCTCAAGCAAAAGGATGGCATGACATAGTGAGGAGATCATTGATATCCACTTCAAATAATTCTGAGGTAACGGTGAATAGAGCAATAATGATCCATTGTATAATGAAAGGAGGGGAAATTAATGTTGGAGACATTATAGCCAAGAACATCATTGACATAGCTCAAAAGGTCAAACAGGACAGCTGGCTAGGATATCCTAGTACTATTCTGCGCCTATGTGAAGAAGCTGGAGTGCCTCTGGAAGAATTTGAAGAAACTGATGTGGTCTCTGTTGGAAAACCTCTTATCCGAGAAAGGTTGGAATTTATCACCACAACCCAATTGGAGAGGCAACCTTTAGCAAGAAGGAAGAAAAGGAAAGAAGCAAGACAAGAGGAGGAGCCTCAAGCAGAATGTTCAGGGAAGCCAGGCATAAGGACAGGCTAGACTATGATATATGCACCCAAGAAAAGCTTAGTTACCTTTGTGGAGCACCCCCATTACTCAACCCACAAATTAAAAGTTTTAATGAAGCTCGCAAAATATTTGAAGAACAGGAACTTGCAAGGGTGAGATTTAATGCTCAAAGGCTAAAGGAGACAATGATAAGCTCAGGAGTATGGCAAAGAGAAGAGGGGGACGCAACAACAAAACAACAAGGAGAACTAAGAAGGAAAAAGAAAGAAGATCCAAAGGGGAAAGGAAAGCAAGGAGAATCAAGCAAGGAAAAAGGGACATGAAGACTAAAGGTGGTGAAGTTCCTTTGTTTTTCTTTAT
>NC_029779.3:15579804-15606466 GCF_000817695.3 Arachis duranensis
ATCAAATTCATACAACAAGAAGGAATAGATTGGAGCATGATAGGCTAAGTGATATTGTGTATGTTACATATAATTTGCGTCTTAAATCCAGGTAATCTATATTTCATCCTTTCATTTCATATCATTAGATTTTGTATAGCTAATATACTAGGCTTATCATCTATTGTATTTAATTTGTTAGGAATGAAAGAAAAAAAGAAAGCAAAAGTCGCAATATGATCCAATCGATATTGAAACTATTGATAAGGTTGATTTTTGGGTGACGGAAGAGGTTGTTGAAAAAGAGCCTGATCTTCCAAGTAATATTGAAGACTTGCTTCGTGAGTATTATAGTTTATTGATCAGACAATAAATTACAATAGCTTTTATCTTTAATTTATTGATAATGTGTTATATTTTCTTATATGAGATTGATGCTGATTTAGATCAAAGTGGTGGTGGTGGTGGTAGTACTAGTACATTTTATGCTGCACCACTTGCTTTTTCTGGTCCAAGTAGTGGAAATGAAGGTGATGAAATCAATGAGGCAAATCTGCAGCAAATTATGGAAGATTTTGATGATTGATGACAAACTTGGATCATTTTGATGATGCTATGTTAGGTTTGCTTGGTTGTTTGTTGACTTTTGAACTTTGAATTTGTATTTGAATGAGATTATAACATTTAATTTATGTAGTACTTTTAATTTGAATGATATTTTAAAGTTTAGATTAGACTATAATTATATTTTCATGTGCTTATTTATATTTTAATTATTATTTTATTATAAAACGGTTTTTACAGTTCAACCACGATCAAACCGGTTGAACCTATGAACCAGTGAATCAGTGCCTAGAGCGGTTTGATGACCAGTTCGGTTTTCAGAACCTTGGTTAAAAGTGAGACAAAAATTGTACATTGTATAAATAGATACAGTAACTTATAAATTTGTTGAGATTGATTCATTCAATAAAAATCACCTTTACCAAATTCCTTTTTCTTCTCTCGTTCATCTCTCTCAGCTCTATGATACACACGAAGAAACACCTCTCTTAGCTCACTTTTAACAGAAAAATTAAAAAAAATAATAATGAAAGAAACAAAAATAACGAGAAGGATGAATTTGGCATCCAGAATGAACATGCATGGTCCCCCATCTCTCTCTATATCTTGATCAGATATATAGAATATGGCCCCATGCTTTTCATGCAAACCATTCTAAAAACACAATCCAACCAATCAGGATTTAAATTTCTCTAGCAATGCAAAGTTGGAAGAAAAAGAAAAAGAAAAAAAGAAAACGAATATTTCATGAAAAGATAAAATAAAATAGATAGAAAGACAATAATGAGAGAAATTGTCCTTACGTGTCACGCCATTTGAAGGAGAAGCCCCCATATTATTGGCATACAATTTATTTATTGTTATTTTTTAACATGCAATACATTATGATGTGGTAAAGGAATCAATTGTCATAAAATAAAGTAAAATAAAATAAATTCTTATAATGTGGGGAATATCTTTACCTATTATATGCATATGTATTTAAAACTAAGTGGAGTTTACTGCACACAAATTAGAGATATTGAAGGATATATGAAATAATCAAGTGGAATTCACTATGCAAGACATTATCAACTACTTTTTTTGACAAATAACTGGTTTAATTTGTATATTATTTTGGAAATTCTAATATTTAAGTCTGTAATAGTTTAAAATGTATAAAAATTAAAGATATATAGATATTTAGATATGCGCAAATCCTTTTATTTATAGCATTTAAACGTCTTTAAAAAAAAAATATTTTGAGTGTTTTTATCGAAGTGCTCTCCTCTAACTATAGCTATATGTTCGCAGATATTTGAATCTAAAATGGGTGTGAACTAGTTAGTTATTACTAGCACAGTAGCACTTGTCTTGAACATACAGTGATAGACTTTGGTTTAATTTGTTTAGAGAAATTTTGAAAATAAAAAATATAAAAGATGGTTCATGAGCAGGAGCACTTTTAACTTTTAAGTGCATTTGTTCCTCTATATCTTTCTTTATTATTGAAGTCAGATACGCCATACATATATTTGCATTTCGGCTATAGGTTGAGAATCCCTGTGAAAGAGATAGATCATGGCACCAGGTAGAAGCCCAAACCCAAAAGATAAATTTAATAACTATTTTTCTTCTAGAAAAGAAAGTGGTCAGTACGTATAACATGTACAGTATCAGATGCAGTTCTACTCTACAAAGTTGCATTCATAATTTCATATGAAAAGATAATAATAATTAAAAAACAATTTATTCAAATTTAACTATTCTTACTCACAAGAAGTGGTTAGTGGAGTATAATAAACAGATAAAGCATCTTTACCCAATGATATCTATGTAAGTTCTGTTCACTTCACCCTCTTCCAGTAGCACAAGAACCTCCTCATTTTATATACTCTTAACCTCATCATCCTTCTCCTTACAACACCAATAACAAACCCTTCAATTCAAAAAAAAAAAGAAAAAAAGAAAATGGATCGTCCATTCATTCTCTTTGTTATTGGAGTCATGTTTGTGTTTTCATCATCAGAAGGTGCTACAACCACAAACCAGTCTGAATTTTTCAGCCTCATGAAGGCTTCTCTCTCAGGAAACTGGAATACTTACAACAACAACAACCAAGGTGTCTGCAAGTTAAGAGGAGTGACATGCAACGAAGAAGGTGACGTCACCATTCTCGACCTCACAAGCTGGTCATCACTCTCCGGAAACTTCCCTTCGGGTCTATGCAATTACCTTCCTAACTTACAAGTCCTTCGCATGGGTTATACTAAGTTCAAGTTCCCCACAGAATCCATAACCAACTGCTCCAACTTGCAAGAACTCAACATGAACCACATGTTCCTATCAGCAGAACTCCCTGACTTTTCGCCATTGAAGAACCTCAGAGTCCTCGACTTGTCCTATAACCTCTTCAAAGGAGACTTCCCCATGTCCGTCTTCAACCTCTCCAACCTCGAGATCCTCAACTTCAACGAGAACCCAGGCTTCAACTTCTGGAAGCTTCCGGAAACCTTTAACTTCAAGAAGCTCAACTCCATGGTTTTAACAACTTGCTCTTTGCATGGCCAGATCCCTGCCGCGTTAGGGAACTTAACAACGCTCGTTGATCTTGAACTCAGTGGAAACCTCTTCACCGGACAAATTCCCAGGGAGCTTGGCCTTCTGAAGAATCTTCAGGAGCTTGAGCTTTACTATAACTACCACCTCGTCGGAAACATACCTGAGGAGCTCGGGAATCTAACGGAGCTAACAGATTTGGACATGTCCGTCAACAAGCTAACCGGAAAAATCCCTGCTTCCATTTGTAAGCTTCCAAAGCTTCAAGTTCTTCAGCTCTACAACAACAGCCTCGTCGGAGAGATACCAGGTGATGATTGATGCCTTCATTTTTTTACGTACTCAATGCTTATATATATCTGATTCATATCCATTTGTAGGTGAGTTAGAGAACTCAACTGCGTTGAGGCTCTTGTCGCTTTACGACAACTTCTTGAACGGAACGGTGCCGGAAAAGCTAGGACAATTCTCCCGCATGGAGGTTCTGGATTTGTCGGAGAACAGCCTCTCCGGTCCGTTGCCGACGGAAGTTTGCAAGGGAGGTAAGCTGTTATACTTTCTTGTACTGGATAACAACTTGTCTGGCGTGATACCTGACGGTTACGCTAACTGCATGATGCTGTTACGGTTCCGCGTGAGTAACAATCGGTTACAGGGCCCGATTCCCGAGGGCCTGCTGAGCTTGCCACACGTGTCAATCGTTGATTTGAGCAGCAACAACCTAAGCGGCGTGATTCCGGAGATTAACGGTAATTCAAGAAACCTCTCGGAGCTCTTCCTACAGAGGAACATGATATCCGGTGTGATACCCGCGTCCATTTCACGCGCTCCAAACCTCGTGAAGATTGATTTCAGTTGTAACCGTCTCTCTGGTCCCATTCCTTTCCAGATCGGAAACCTGAGGAAGCTGAATTTGCTTATGCTGCAAGGGAACAAGTTGACTGACTCGATTCCAAGTTCGCTTTCTTCTCTCTCATCGCTTAACCTTCTAGATCTTTCTAACAACCTTCTCACCGGTTCCATTCCGGAGAGCCTCTCTGTTTTGCTTCCCAACTCTATCAATTTCTCACACAATCTTCTCTCTGGTCCCATTCCTCCCAAACTCATCAAAGGAGGATTGGTCGAAAGCTTTTCCGGGAACCCTGGATTGTGTGTTCTTCCATCCTCTAACTCCTCTAATCAAAACTTTCCTCTCTGTAATTCGCACCAGTACAAGAGCAAGAGACTCAACACTGTTTGGGTGGCTGCGATTTCCGTGTTTTTTATCCTTGTTGGAGCCATGCTGTTCTTGAAACGCAGATGCAGCAAGGAAACAGCTGCAGTTGAACACGACGAGACGCTTTCTTCGTCGTTCTTCTCTTACGATGTGAAGAGCTTCCATAGGATTACTTTCGATCAAAGAGAGATAATTGAGTCGTTGGTGGACAAGAACATAATGGGGCATGGAGGGTCAGGGACGGTGTACAAAATCGAGCTAAAGAGCGGTGATGTTGTGGCAGTTAAGAGACTGTGGAGCACGAAATCTAAAGATCGGTTAGTTGTGGATAAAGCATTGAAGGCGGAGGTGGAGACGTTAGGGAGCATAAGGCACAAGAACATAGTGAAACTCTATTGTTGCTTCTCTAGTATGGATTGCAGCTTGCTTGTTTATGAATACATGCCTAATGGGAACTTGTGGGACGCGCTTCACAAAGGTTGGATCCATTTGGATTGGCCTACACGCTACCAGATTGCGCTTGGGATCGCTCAGGGGCTCTCCTACCTTCACCATGATTTGGTTTTTCCGGTCATACATAGGGATATCAAGTCCACTAACATTCTCTTGGATGTTGATAACCATCCTAAGGTTGCAGATTTTGGAATTGCTAAGGTTTTGCAAGCTAGAGGAGCCAAGGATTCTACCACTACTGTTATTGCTGGAACTTATGGTTACTTAGCCCCAGGTATATTACTAATTTCACCTAAATTATCATGATTTTCTCTTTGAGAAGTGCTAGGAGCAGCAAGTTAATTATAGTTTTTTTTAATGCGAAATTAATAGTTAAATACTAATCTAGTAAAACATGTTAAATCATCTATCAATTTCGCTTGAAGATAATTATAGGTGAATTTCCACTTTTGATAATATCTCTATTATCTTATCTTAGTATTTATGTGTTTTATTTTAAATTTTTGTTTTGTTATCAAAGTGTGATTATTATTGTTCTTGTTACTTTAGCATAAGCATGCATTGATTGTTTATAGCAAAGAGGTTTTTGTGAAGGTAAAGTACTTGTTGAATAATATATACCTTTCTACCACATGAATATAAGTAGTAGAATACATAGGATTTGGTGAGATAGGTCATGTGGTAACTCCTCTACCATAACTTTAATTGTGCTCTTGTTTCACAGAATATGCATATTCACCAAGGGCCACAACAAAGTGTGATGTGTACAGTTTCGGTGTGATTCTAATGGAGCTTCTAACTGGGAGAAAGCCGGTGGAGGCTGAATTTGGAGAGAACAGGAACATAGTATTTTGGGTCTCAAACAAAGTTGAAGGCAAAGAAGGTGCAAGACCAAGTGAAGTTTTTGATCCAAGATTATCAAATTCATTCATAGATGACATGATTAAGGTTCTTAGGATTGCAATTAGGTGCACCTACAAAGCACCATCTAGTAGACCAACCATGAAGGAGGTTGTTGAGCTTCTCATTGAGGCAGAGCCATGCAAGTTGGCATCAAATAATGTCACCATAATAAAGAAACCATATGAAGTATAGTTTGATAAAGCAAGTTTAAAGGGGGTAAGATATTAAAGGAGCATGCATATGATTATGATATATAGTAGTTTAGATAAGCTAAGACTTTGTAGAGAAAAACATGTTACAATGATAATCCTTTTCCTAGACAAGTAGTTTTGTAGATTCTATCTTTTGACTTCACTTTCTGATATATATAATAATAATATTTTGAATTTTGACTGTTGTAAAAAACAAAAATGGAAGTGAGGTTGCTATCCATGATTTTATCGTAATGCAATAGTATCCATGTATTATAAAGGTCCACCCTTTAAATAATTCACCAACTTGTGCATTGTGCGAACTTTTGTTTTTTTCTCTCTCTAATTTTTATCATTAGATTTTATTTTATTTTGGGTGATGCAAGATGGCTCCAATAAAAGGGGCATATATGTTGATGAGGACCAGAAGGATGTGATTGTCTTCCATTTTAGCTGTGGAAAGGAGAAGAAATAAAGAAAGCAATATGATTTAAAAGCTTTTTTTCTTTTTCTCTCTTGTATGTGCTTCTTCTTTTATTCTAGTTGTGTTTGATTGTATTGTTAGAAATGAAGCCTAGTGATGGGGAGGCATCAACCATGTTTAACCGTAGGTAGTGAGCCACTCACAAGTTGAATAATGCTCCCTTCATTAATTTATTAAGAATATTAAGGGTGTCATTAGTTGAAATGAAATCATTACCTAATAATTTAAGTTCATCAAGCTAAGTGATAGGTAACTTTCCTCTTTTTTTTTTTTTCCCAACAGTTTCGAGTTTGAATATTAAAGAAAAAAAAAACTCATATTAAAAAGAATATAAATTTTCAAATCAAAATATTTTTTTTAATAAGACGTAGATAGGAAAAACAAAGGCCAAAAAAAGAAATCATGGCTCTAACACAAAAACTAATTAGAGAGAGAATATTAAGTTAATGATGATATGACAATACATAGAATCCCAATAACACCAAAAGCCACTAGTATGAAAAAGAAGAGGAGAATCGAATCAAACTCCTAATTATTAATTATTTACTTCATATATATACAACTACATATACCTATATTGGTACAAATTAAATACAAAGAGAATTAGTATATTTTTATTTATTTTTTGTGTAATAAAAAAAGGACTTAATTTAGGACAATTTATCAAAATAAATAATTTGGATTTTAATTTTACCATGATACACACTTTACAAAACGGATATCAAAATACATTTTTTTCACAAATTATATAAACCGCTTACAAATGAACGTAAACTGGGGTTTGGCTTTGTGTGTGAATTACAAACGTGCATAAATTACTACCCTTTTCGCATCTACATCTCTCCATCTTCTTACTCTGCATCACCATGCATCACTATGGCTCTGGCCACTCTATTGCTTATTCTCCCATCATACTCTCAAATTCTCAGGTTATTTCGCTTTTTCTTTTTTTATATATTCTTTTTGTTAATTTTTTCAGTAATTTTTTTATTATTTTGTTTCAATTTTATCAAAAGATCAATGTTTTTGACCTTGGGATGTTGTGTTTATTTATTTATTTTTATTTTTATTTTTTGTGCGGATTATACCTTCTCTAATTATTGGCTCATTTCATTGGTTAAATTTTCTGCTATTTGATCAAAAGAATCTCAATAATGCTCGTGTCTTCTTTCAAGTTTAAGAACAATTTATTTTTATATAATATCAAACATGAAATAAATTACAATCTTAAAATAATTAATTGCATTTATATAGATCAACTATTAAAAAATAAGACTAGTAATATTCATCATAATTTTTTTAATTCAGATCATACGTACTCAGGACTAAATAAAAAATTTAACAAATTGAAAATATGTTTATTATATACCAGCTAAACATATTTTTATTATTTTCAACATTTAGAAATACGCTATCTTTAAAAAAGATTAAATGTAAAAAATTGAAAATAAAAAACAAAATCTAAACTTGTTGGTAACAACCCCTTCTCTCTTTTCACGATGAGATGTCAGACATGGACAAAGCACCGAAGCTGGTGAAAACTATGCTAAGTTTGAAGGTCTAAGTTAGAAAAATGTTTAACTGTAACAAAAAATACATGTACACAGAAATCGACAGGCCACTGCCGCGGTTTCTAGCCATTTTGCATATCAACATAAATTGCTGTAGCTTGTAGAGGTGTAGCGGTTTATGCACGTTTGCAATTCACACACAATACCCCTATCGCAGATTATGTGCAGTTTGGCTTCGAACGTAATCCGCGAGACCTACGGTTTACATTCATTTATAAACCGTGGGTCCTATCGCGGTTTATATAGTTTATGGAAAAAAATGTATTTTGGTATCCGTTTTGCAAGATGTGTATTCTGATAAAATTGGAAGTAAAATTATTTATTTTGATAAATTGTCCCTTAATTTAATTTTTCTTAAACTATAGTTTTAAAATTAAATCGAAAAAAATCACTTAATTTTCTATTCAATTTTTCAATGTAACAAAAAAAAGAACTTATTCATTCTCATTTGTTCACGTTATGATTTCATCACGAAACTAAAAAAAGTTTTTGACACCTCTGATCATTCTATAATAACTACAATAGTTTAAGAAATATTATAATTTTATATTAAATTAAAATAAAAAAATTTAAATTTATTAACATAAAATTGAATCTATTAATTAAATAAATAAAATTAAAATATATAAAATTAAATAACTTAATATTTAAAAATATAAATTAATAATTATTAAATAATTCTTAAACTCTATGCCGAAGCACGCATCAATAACTAAAACTCTAAATACAGAATAATAACAATAATCATAATAATATGACGAAGCTCTAAAAAAGACAAATTTAGTGTATATAGAGAAGAATACGAAACAAAAATAACAAAGAACAGTTGCACATGGTTGTTCCCTTGTATACAAAAATGTATGCATATTAAACAGTCACACGTGTATGTTCAAAAACATGTATATATGATGATGTGCATTATGAGTGGTAAGAAGAACGAGATTCACATAACCACAATAACAAGAACAACATTTTTTCTTTAGCATGGTGGAGAGTCCATAAGGAAAAGAAGAGAAAAAAAAAAGCAAGAAGGTTCGATAAAGAAAGAATAGTTTACTTAAATGATAAGGCATTAAGGCACAAGGCATCAACTTGGAAAGCATGCAAATTTCAGGACAGGTATGTCCTCAACATAAGTACAATAATATGTATAATGACTAATGAGGACTAAAAAAAGGGAAAAGGACTTCTGAGATTTAAAAATAATAATAATAATTAAAAAAAAACAATATGCATATTCTGTATTTTAGATTTTATTGGCTCAGTGTGCTAAAAAAACAAATAAAAGGTAAGAAAAAGTCAGAAGTATATATGTCTTGATCTCTTCTTTCTTTTTTTCCCTCTCAAGTTTCATTGTCATAAGACCCGAACAGAGAGGACTTTCAGTGAATCAAGCAGTCACTCTAATAAAAAGTAATTGATTTTTGCAACTATATTACACACAAACAAAAAATTAATTATGGTGTGTGTATATATTTATATTCATAAAAAATTATTTATATTTCTATAAAAATATTTTATTGATTGTTCTAACGATCAATTATACTATCCAAAAAAGAAAAGTATAAAGTATCATGTACATAAATAGTGTATTTTTTGTAAAGTTTAACTAACATATGTTCTTAGAGTACTTATTAATGGAAGGTTTAACTTTTTTTAATAAATACAAAAATAAATATATTAAATATTTATATTTTTATATTTTCAATAAAAGATTTTTATTTATAATTTTAACATGTAACTTTAAAACATAAGAGATAAAAATTGGTGTGTTTATAAAATATTTTTGTTGTTGTTTGTTAGAACAATACAAAATTGTCCCCCTACAACAAGAATTTGTTTAGTAATTTAATTTTAAGGGTTTTGTTAGGTAGATAATGACTTTTGTGAATAGAGGCCTGCTACACATACAAGTCTTTTGGCTTACAAGTTATACAAGTTGCTCCAAATCCAAGAAAAAAACACGCGCTCCTTCAATAACACGTTCACTCTTGATCTTCTTCCTCAATCAAAACGCAAACCATTAAGAAAAAAAACATGCGTCCCTTCCACAACACGTTCACTCTTCCTCTTCTTCCTCAATCAAAACGCAAACCATCAAGATTTAAGGGACATTCAAAACAAACTACTACGATTCTGCAGAAACGTTCCAACTCCTCGCGAAGAGATGAAGAAATCAAGAAGAAAAGATACAAATCTCCATCAAAAATCACCAGAAAAAAGGAAGAAACATTATTCAAGATACTGTTTTAATGTTCTTCTAGGTTTTTTTTCTAGATTGTCTTTACCATGTGACTCATCCTTAACCAGCAAAATATTAAAAGATTTCAAGAAGAAATATAATGTCTCTCTCTGTTTTGGGTGTATTTCTTAAATCTTTTGGGTATATTTATATAATTCTTTGGGTGTATTTCTGTAACCGTTTTGGTGTATTTCTGTAATCCTTTCTATAACCGTTTGGGTGTATTTCTGTAATCGTTTGGGTGTATTTATGTAATTGTTTGGGTGTATTCCTGAAGTTCCATTATCTTCAAAACAATTTCAAAGCTTGATTTCAGAAATCATGAAAATCGAAAAAAACGAAGCAAAGAGAGAACGCATGAAGGAGATCCAACAAATTTGGCAAGAAACTCGAAAAAAGAAATGAAATCTTTTGAAAAATGGAAGTTATATATTTGTGCGTTAATTGATTTGAATTGATTTAAAATTCTGTTAAAAAAGCACGTAACAAGCAGTGCGTTTAATGGGTGGGTTCATTATGACTTGTAAACTTGTAAACACTTGTATGTAGAGATTAATCCTTGTGAATAATGTCAACAATGGATTCTAGAATCGGCCCAATAAAATAAAATAAAAAACACTCCATTTTCAAATTATTCCATAAACTCTAACATTAGGATAACCATCCGCATACCTAATGAATTGAATATCCACCCATTATTAATTGTGCATGAATAAAACCATCCAATTAAAAATAATGAACATAATTATCTATATGTCTATTAAATAGAACATCTGACATATCCATTATTAACATCATTTAATATTTTCATTGTCTATCTATATTTTTTCTTTAATTAATTGAATAATCGATCAGATATATTATGTGTGTACTATTCAGCATTATTCAGAAACTGTGCATTATCAGACAAATAAAAATGTTGCACTATAAAAGACAATAATTGTCAACTAGACCAGTAACACACAAAATATATTACTACTAATATGCTACATTCATTATGTCATTATCTTTTTCTATGGTACTACATATATATAATAAGTGTATCCCCAGTTCCCCACCAAGGTCTAGTATCAAGGTTAAGACAAATTTAATTTAACTTGGCCATTAATAATTTCAAGTTCCAATGACTAGTAATCAATGTGATATTTGTTGACATTATTGGGAACATTACCAATATTGAGCACTTTTGGAAGATCAAGATGCCAAGTGTGGTGCTCACTGCTCACATCTTGGAGAGGTATACATATATGACTTTATCTATCACACATGTTAAAGTTATAAAACAAGAAAAATTTTATTAAAATATTAAAAATTTAAATTTTTAATATATTTATTTTATATTTATTAAATAAAAATTTTAAAAAATTTTACCAGTTTATTATATGTCTTTAAGGCACATGTTAATTAAATTCTACATATATAAAGTAAAATAAATTAATGGCGCACCCACGTGGAGATAAGAGTTAAGGTGGGAGTCTAAACTATACCATAGGTCATTTTTTACATAGAGAGAGATAAATTATTAATTTTTAATTTATTTATTTAAGATGTTATATTAACATATTTTAAATATTTATTTAAGATGTTATATTAATATATTTTAAATCAGGAAAAACCAAGAAGGGAACAAGAAGCAAAATCCTTCAGATTTCTAGCTCCTTGGGTTTTGCACGAAAATTACAATTGCATGGTTAAAAATAGCTGGCTGAAGGAGGATGATTTTTTACATAATATAGTCAGCTTTGTTGAGAAAGCTAAGATTTTGAATAGAGAAGTTTTTGGGCATGTCTTTAAGAAGAAGCAACGCATCCTTCTTAGGCTGGAGGGCGTTAATAATAAACGCTCCTTCAATCGTAACCCGTTCTTGGAGAAATTACAAAAAGATTTTTGGAAAGAGTATGAAGTTATTGCTGCCCAGGAGGAAACTTATCGGCAGCTAATGTTGAGATGTGATATCAACTTTGGGGATAAAAATTCTAAGTACTTTCACTTGACGGCGAATGGGAGAAGGAAGAGAAATAAAATTACAGCTCTTAAGAATGAAGATGGAGAATGGGTGGACCATGTTGACATTCTCAAAGCTTGGGGTGTTAATTTCTGTAAAAATCTTTATTGCTCTAACTTGAATTATAATTCCTTTGCTATTTCTAATCTTTTTCCCAGGTTACAGAACTCGAATTACGAAACTTTATCTAGAGAAGTGTCAAATGAGGAGATCAAGGATGTTGTTTTTTCGATGGGGAGTTGGAAGGCTCCTGGTAATGAATAATGATGGCCTTCCGGCCAAACTCTACCAACAACCTTGGGATGTGGTGGAGACATCTCTTATAGCCTGGGTGAAAGATGTTTTCAAAGAACCTGAGACGATTACGGACGTTAATAAGACGTTAATAGCCGTTATTCTAAAATTTCCTATGATAGAATTAACTGGGCCTATGTGATGGACATTCTCAGAGACACAGATATACCAAAAAATATTATAAAAGTTGCTAACTACTACATCTCAACACCGACTATGAACCTTCTTTGGAATGGCTCTCCGTCAGGGAGACCCCTATCCCTTTATCTTTTTGTTCTTTGTATTGAGCGTCTATCTCAATTAATAAATAAACTAGTTCAAAACAAAGATTGGGAGCCTATTACTCTCTCAAGAGGGGGACTTAAAATCCCTCACCTTTGTTTTGTAGATGATTTTTGTATGGATGTAGAGCATTATTGTTGGGTAAATATGCATAATGTCCAAAGTTCAAATATGGATGCACTAATATCATGCAAACTGTAAACAGACTTGAGCCACCGAAAACAAGAATCAAATTAGCACTCATATAGTTCGGATTTTTCTACAGAAAAAAGTATATACTTAGTGCCTACGAATAAGGATAGCATATAAAACAACTTAAGGAAATGCTTGTTAACATGTATACATCTAACTCATTTGAAACGGAGAAACTGCATTTTTTCTTTTATTTCAAGAAAAATGAATCTCTTCCATCGTCACAAATCACTAACAGAGGCAGGCATGCATACGATTTCAGCTCCATAAAAGCAAAGAGCAGAGCACACACCACGGTTCCATTCTTCAAGTCCCACAAGAAAGCATAGTTGTATCTGCAAACCAATTGTCTATTTGATTAAGCATAAATTGGCATAAACTTTAATAACAATTACGGGGAAAAAATTGTTATAGAAAAAATAACAAGACTACATACTAAATTAGTTGAAAGGGACTAAATCTTACCAGACAATTCATGGATCATAAAAAAAGAAGAAGAAAATACCATGGAAGAAACTAACAATCCAAACAAAGTTAGCACAAGTCACCTTGCAGAAGAAAAGAGCATGCATGCAGTCTGTAGAAGATGGGCAGTATTTATAGGTAAAAAATCAAGGGAATAAGCAAGATGTCCAATATTTATAGACATATTACCCTGAAGGCCTGATTCACATACCGAACATTAATGTCAACTAAGGTAATGCATAAGCATGACAGATAAATATTTCGAAGTAAATAAAATTTAAGGCAACTACTAAAATTATGACTATATTACCACACAATTCGGTGAAACCATTGTGGCATTGTCCTAGACCAAGTCACCCAGCATCCCATAAGACACTTTAAAAAGGCCGAAAGTCCCAAAACCAATGGTGCAAGCCTTATGATCAATGACAACTAACCACATAGACAAGCTTTGAAAGGAACAAATCATTCCAATCCTTGCTTGCTAATCACTGAATGTCTTCATTTAACGGGAAAAACAGCATGGCGTTATGTGGTAAGGACTGCTTGAAGGACATGTAAACCATGCTGCATTTGCCATTACCCAGCTAAACAAGGATGTATATGATGTATATCTATCATGGAAATAAAAAACTAGAATAAGTTATATCACAGCAGTAAGTATATAGAACTCATGTTAGAAAATATCATTTCCAAAATCAAGTCACTGGCAGATGCCAACTTGTCATTGTTAAAGATTAACCATCAGAAAAACATGCAAAATACATCACTCATGGTGGAACAATAACTGAAAACTCACTCCATATCAAAGTAGATTTTGTTCTGCGACTTCAGAACAATGAAACAGTAATAATTCAGGAACTCTATAAATTATGGCTCAGCCAAGAATTAATCCTGATTCCTAGGTCCAGCAAAGAAAAATGAACAAAAGTTTAACTAAAGGAGAAACTGAATATCAAGTTCCTTTGGTCCAGAATTACACTCCAAACCTAATCTTCCCGTAAAGGGTGTCCATGATTGGTTTTCACTACTAAATGGCAATGAGAAGCTTTCTCTTATTTATTTTGTTATATATGGTAAGTTTAATCCTCAGCCTGAACCTACAATTACTTGTGTCCATAATTTGAAATCTACACCAAGACCTTTTGAGTGAACATATATGCAATTCTAAAAGATTACATGATAATTTACTGTACATTGGCACTTGGCAGGGCAATAAAATTTCCTTATAGCCAACACCAAAAATCCAGGTTGTGTTTTCATTTTCATTTTCTGATTCCTTCTTGTGTAAATATTGTCAAATTAATTAAAATAAACTTTATTAAACAAAAATTATATGATTGAATGACCTGGAATCTGTCTACCATAAATAAATAAAATAAAACAAAAAGAGAACAGGAATTACCTTACGTTTTAAAAGAATTGGATATAAGTATTCATCTTGATCTTATACCTGATCTCTACCCGTTCTTCACCATCAATAGACTGAAGTAATACATGACCAATACCCAATCCTGATAAAGATTCTGGTATAATTGTGGACACTCACTTCCATGCACCAAAGTCAATGGACTGAAGTGATATATATCCTAGATACAAATCCCTCAGATGCTGCTTACACAACCCTATTCGTCGTTTATTTAAGCTTGGATGAATGCAAGTCGAAAACCCAGTCTTCCAACTAGGAGATTTCTGCCTTTCCATAACATGAAGAGTATAGACCCTCGGTGCTGAAGAAGAGCAACCTATGACAAAACAATTACATGGTCTTGCCTCGGTCACAATTCTTGCAAGTGATAACATACACAAACCACTGTAAGTAATTCCATACATTAATGCCTCATCGTTTTCAAAAGCTTGAGTATCTGACATTTCATTAGTCATTTCCACCTCCATATCCTGTGGTGACGGAAGCCTGCTGAGTTCTACATCAAACCGCTTTTCTATATCAGTTTCATGCACACGGTACTTCACCGCTAAAGTACGAATGCAAGATTTCCTAACTTGATCTGATATTAAGTTTTTTATCTCATTAAAGTTAGCACAGCTTTCATACCATTTTATCCAGCGGATGATGATCCCCGAAAACCAGTCAATAATTTCAGTTGTATCTTGCATGATAAGCAAATTAGTAGAACGGGGGAATCCATTAGAAGTGGTCAATCCATATCTTAAAAGACGCTTTTTTATTGCTTCTAGAGGAGCTATAATCTCAGTTTTTGTCATCATATTTCCCAATGAGCTGTTATTATTTGGCAAAAGCTCAACAACAGAGGCTACCTCTGAAGTTATATACTGCTCTGCCTGTTTTTTAAATTCATAAAAGGAATCTGTTAGCTCTAACGGAAGAGCTGGTTCGGCAACACACTTGGATAAAATAGTTTCTTCACTTGCATGTTTTGTTTGAACATCTTGTATCCATATCTTCATTAAGTGTTTATACCAATGGTCAGTTTCCATTCCAGACTTGCGGTAACAGGAAACCCTATTCAGTATAGAACTGCTATCAGCTAAATGCTTGATTTCTGATTCCTTAACCTTCTTCAAACCATGTCCTAGCCATTTCTTCCCAATTCTAATTGTCCCATAATTCCAAGCCTCTACCTTTTGCAATGTAAATAACTCTACTTTTTCTTTTAGCTTGTGAACAGCTTTTACACCAGGATTCTCTGTAACACTTCTTTTGACTAACGTTCCTAGAAAGCGTATCCCACGAGGTCCTTCACAAGGCAATAAATCCGTTTGAACAACATCCAATAACAAAGAATCCTTCAAATAACTTTGGATCTCGGACTTAAAATTAGCAGCAGAATCCTTGGAACCAGATATTGCCAAAAACATTTCATCCATAAAGCGACAAGAGTAAACCTTGACGCTGGAATTCTTCTCAACTATACACTCACTATTACCATCTAGCTGTCTCCTGAACCAACCACGCAACTTGGAGCAGGAGTTATCTTGATCATTATGCATTCCAACTCCATCATATATAGCTTCATATTTCATTGACAACCTGTGGAATTCGGTGTCAAACAGGTCAAGGTATACATTCATTAGAATAGGGGACAAGACCCCTTCTTGTGGAAGACCATGTCCCTTTGGGAAACCCCCAAACTCAAGATTCAGCACCTGAGAATCAAACATGCTCCGAATGAAATCAAATAAAGCAGGATCTTCTATCTTATCCTCCATTACCAAAATCAACTTAGCCAAGACAGCAGCATCCAACTTCTTGGTCACAAGCAACGTGAACCACCAGTCAGGGTTTAAAACCCCTTTGCGGATATACTTCAATGCTGCGGCACAACCCCTACCACTTCGGCAGCCATGTGAGATCTTCGAGAAATGTGGCTTGTAAACAACTTCCAAAGCTATTCTGATGGCCTCCTGGACTACCTTCAACCTCAAATTGGGAAGGAACAGAACTTGTTTGTCATTCGATCCTCTTGTTGAGACAAAGAAAGTATTTGCACTTGCATTAAAACTCCCATCTTGGAGCTGTTTTGCCAAGTCATCGAGAAAGCAACTGTCATATCTTGACTCTGCATCAACATTAGAGTTGATCCTGATGCAATTATAAGCATCACGTAGAGTTTCTCCATCGGAAATGCTCTGCATTAGACCACGAAATTTTCCATTCACAAACTGATTCTTCACCCTCTTCTTTATTCGGTTTTCAAGAAATCTATTGAACTCCATCCTACTTCTGGGTTTACTCTCTAGAATTTTGGAGGATTCCTCAACGAGAGAAGCAAGGTCCATTGCTAACGTTGATTTTCCAAAGTCTTCGTCTTTCAAGAAACCACCATTGCCTGGTAATGCAGTTGAATAAGAAGCCCCTTGTGCTTTTCCAACATGTTTGCCTGATACAACAGACGTGTCCTTAGGGTTTACACGAGAAAAAAATACAATGAATTGAAGCATTTCTAGGTTCTTTAGATAATTCCATTATCAATAGCCTATATAATTTCATAATTTGAGAGCAGTGATGCAAGACAATTTTTTTCAGTTACTATGTTTTATTATTGGGAGAAGCAACCTAAATAAAATGAACTTAATTTTCATACACTTTCAGTAAATATATTTTACAAGAACATTCAATATATCATTACATTAGAGAAAATAACTAACTTTCACACTATTTAAAGATCGTCTAAATAAATGAATTGGATCAGTTGATCGTGTAAAACATTTCACAATATTATTGCATGAAATTAAACTCAATAAAAGAAAAGAGTGAGAAAGAAATATTATTACCAAGAAGCATAAGCGAAGGACAAGAGGTGGGTGCAGCAAAGTTCAGGTTGTGGAGTAATATGGCACATTTACGAAACTTGGTTGCGCTGAAAATGAGGGTCATGCTTTCTGAAGGGTAGTCCAATAGCAACTCAACACAGAGAAGCAAAGCAAAGAAAGTATAGCAGTTTCTTTTGCAGAACCATCCGTATTAAGTCATTAACCCAACAACATAATGTCCTCCAATATGTTATGTCTCGCTAAGAGATGAAATCTTCTAACCTACCTACATTCAAATACCCAATTTTTTTCTATAAAGGGGAGTCCGTTAAGCTGAGAAGGGAGAAAAGCAACATTTGACAGCACAAATTGTGTAATCTTTGTTAGAAGAGTGTGAGAGAAATCCAAACAGTTTTGTTGAATCTTTGCTTGACCATCAAGTAAGAAATCTGGTACTGAATCTTATAACTCATTGTTTGCATTTTTATTACCACCTATTCATCATCACCAATATCTCCTACAAACACTCCATTGTCACTCACATTCTGAACATGTATTAAGCATAGTAGAGCAATCTATTTTAGTGAGAAGAGCATAACAAATGACAAATCATTATGTTATGCAAATTCAAAGTGAAGAGGAATTTGGTTTTCCTAATTGGTTAACATCGATAAATCAACAAGATTGGATGATTATGCAATTTAAAATACCATTTCTGTTTTCCTCAAGCATATACAATGTAAGAGTTCACTAATCAGGTAGATTTCTAGCACAAACAACAAAAAGAAATTTTTTTCTCATACCTATAGTTTTTTTAGAGTGCAAAATTCTTAGCACTATATTTGTATTTCTGTAGCATCTCCCACGTTCTCCTCAGCATCACCATGCCCATTGATATCCATTTGATCAATTGCAATGGCAACCTAAACATATATATCCCAAAATAAGGGAAAAAGTTAGAACTTATGGTGAATATTGCTTACTTTTGACTACAGGTTAAGCCAAAATGATTTATCCTTGTTGAGCCAACGTTGCTATCAATTTTTCTAACCAAGCCATAATTTCATAAGATAGCACCAACTCAGTAGTTCACAAACATAACCACCCCAATCTAAGGGAAACGAAGATCCAACTTTCAATCTCTATTTGCAACAAATTCAGCAAAAATTCAAGATATCAACTCAGGAACGAAAAAAATAAAACAAAAAATATTAAAAATGATTCCACTATTTCAATAATTTATTTGAAAGGGAAACCTAACCGAGGGGAGTAAAGAGACAGATCAAGTAGCATATGCTAAAATCAATTTGGAGTACATACAAGATCAGAAATTTCAACTCACATTAATTCCATGTTCCCTAATGAAAAATCAGAGTACTACTCACAACATTAAAATCTTGCTTCTATAGTTAATTAGCTTTGGATCCAAGCAAATTTCAGCTTTCTACTGATTAGTTCCATGGTGTTTGTGATTATAGGTTGAATGTTTGCTGATGAATATCCAAGGGGATTTGGTTTTATTGAGAATAACAAATTCATAAGTGGGAAAGCAGCTGTTATTGGCTTCCTTTTGTTGTTGAATTTTCAGCTGTCAACAGGTAGGAGACATTTTGAAAGGAACATGCTACTTGAACTTTTATTCAGGATCTAATGCTCATAACTAGACATCATCATCACTATCTGTTCCCTTTTTATCATTTAGCAACATGGTACATATATAAATATATCTTTTAGTCATCACAATTGTTTTTGGATGCCCTTTATCTGATCATGGATATCTCAACCTTTCTTTCTTCCTTTTTCTTTCTTAACTCATTTTATTCCTCAAATTCACTTGATTGTAAACTATTATTTTGTAATCCAAAATGGGACCAGAGTGATTCCAGAGATTGTGTTTCTTCTTCTCAACTTTTCAATAATGAACAATAATATTCAGTGTGTTCTAATATATATTGCAATTAATAAAATTAACATAGACAATAATAGAAGACACGAATATGGTTGGTTTAACAAGCAGTCATAAATAGCATAGCCATAAAGGAGTCAATTTACATGAACAAAAGATAAATCAGGAACGCCAAACAATCATATGAAAGACACTTATTACATTGTGTTTAATGAAGATGGATTAGTGAACCTAAATGGCAAGCAAAACAGAAGCAAACTAAGGCATTTATCCTTCCATTTGTGTTTAATTAAATTCAAATGACAAGCAAATTAAGGCTCCAGAATGTCAATTACTTCATTCTGTCATAAAGCAGCAAGGTTTAATCATACACAAGCAAATAAAGGCTCTATTTGGGCAGAACAAATCACTAGGGGTGTACATGGGCCGGGCCACACCGGGTTTGCCCAAACCCAGACCCAGCCCTAGCATAGGCCCAGTATATATTTCGGGTCGGGTCTAGATTAGGGCAAACCCGGTGTGTCCTGGCCCATGTACACCCCCTATCGGTCAATATCAAGAACTATCAGAAGGCAGCCCCATAGTGGCAGCAACAGCGGCGGCTGGCGAAGATGGGGGGTAGAACAATAGACGCTGGAAAAGGAAAGGAGCAATTTTAGAAAGTGAATAATGATCAGGATCAACAAAATAGGAAGGATCAGATAATCGTGCAAAATAAAATCCTAGCATCGAAGTATCAAAGAATATTCCTCAAAAAGGAAAGAAATTTGTCTTAATTGATGGGATCGCTACTGATGGAGCAGAGAATATGTTAGTTAAGAAAAACCAGAGAAGTGATAAGCAGATAACAAGGGACATTCCAAAAGAAAAAAAGAGGAGGTTATACGTCTAGATTTCAAGTTTTGGCAACAGAAAATTAGGAGAAAGAGGGTCAGAGGGCCCATAATGAACCTAAAATCATTCAACAATCTGTGGAAAAGGAAAGAAAATACACACAGATCCCTCTCAAGCGAAATAACCATTCTAATATGGTGAAAGATGTACAAAAACAGAAACAAGTCTTTGTCATTACTAAGGAAAATGATGCTGATATAAGCAAGAAAAAGCAAAACAAACAACTAGAATTAACAAGCCAAAGAGAAACCAAAAGCTGCCCGGAGCTGAAGCAAAATAATTTAGAACCTCAGGTTGAGCAGCAAAAGGCCTCTAGAGAGAAGGAAGTCAAACACCAAGACTATTAGAGACAATTTTTCAAACTGAATAAAGAAATTGCCAAGAGTAAATAGGAGTCCTATATGCATATCACTGACCTCTCTGACTCTCACTCGACTGCACTTATATCCAAGTTCATGGGTGGGGGAGAGTATGGGCAGCAAAGTACAGAAGGACCGCAGTCCGCAGGAGCCACCAGATTCAGGTGATCAAAACCTGGACAAAAATATGATGGACATCTAAAACCAAGGCAAACTCAATTCAACTCTAGAAGCTGAGAGGAGCTTGTCTCCACCGAACATAAGCCTATATGGAGGCTTAATTTTCTGGGTCTTATCAAGAGGATTTTCTTATCGCTATTTTTAGTTATCATGAATATTATTTTTTGGAATTCTAGAGGAACTACCTCTAAAGGTTCTCTTATTATTAAAGATCTTGTCTATAGATTCCATACTAACTTAATTTTCCTTCTTGAAACCCACATTTCAGGGACTAAATCCAAAGCAACTATCAAAAAGCTAGGCTTAGATTCCTGGTGTATTAGTGAAGCGGATGGTTTTGCAGGAGGCATTTGGTGCCTTTAAAATAAGTCTTTTTGGAATATCGAACCTGTCCTAATTGAAAAACAACTTGTGCACATGAGAGTAAACTACGACCAAGGGGAACCAGGGTGGCTTACCGCGACTTATGGCAGTCCTCAAGTGGGGAATAGGAGCTAGCTATGGAGCAAACTAGAGGAATTAGTGTCATGAAACAACTCCTCCCAAAAGGTTAAGCTAATAGGAGGAGGCAACATGAATGATTATATCTCTAACACTCCGCCTCAAACAAGTGTTTTATTTGGCTTTGCTTGATTTTTTTTCATAGGCCTTCTTTTCTACTTTTATTTTTCTTATGTTATTTTTTACTTTTGGGGTTCACCAAGGATCAATTCTAGACCTTTAGAACATAGAGATTTGATACCATGTCATGAAACCACTCATTCTCAAATTTTATTCTCTTTTCGTTCAGCACCACTTTCTTTTCTCAAAACATTTAGCACCAAATCTGAATTTCAAAACCTGCCACCACTTGTAGCCATCACTATGTGTGAATTACCGCCGAACAACCACTTCAACCACCACAACCACGTTACAAATGTGTGTATTTCCCAAATGTCAGTTACCCGGGTAAAAAGTCTCTCGCACAACACGCATTGAATTGGCATCTCAAATTCAAACACATTAACGAAAAATATGGTCGGTTAATTTATTTTATTTTAAATTTTGTTCTTCTTTTGCGCGATTTAAAGCCGAATTTTTCTCCTGGTTTTATCTTTTGATATTTCTTTGAGAAAATCTTTTGGTGAAATTTTAAAACTCTTTCTTACAAAAGAAGAATTGAAAGCATATCAGAATAATGCTGGTGATCCAATGATTCTTGATGCTATCAATATTGATCTATCAACTAAAGTAGCTGGTCCACGAGGTGGAGCATACATGGAAATATTCATAAATGGGTTTTTTCCACCTTCAACAAGTGTTGCCCCAATGTTTTCCTGTTATGAAAATACATTAGAGTGGGATAATTTCGGTTGATTCCTAATGTATTAGTGAAGCGGATTGTTTTGTAAGAGGCATTTGGTGCCTTTGGAATAAGTTTTTTTGGAATATCGAACCTGTCCTAATTAAAAAATAACTTGTGCACATGAGAGTAAGCTATGAACAAGGGGAACCATAATGGCATATTGCAATTTATGGCAGTCCTTAAGTGGGAAATAAGAGCTGGCTATGGAGTAAACTAGAGGAGTTAGTGTCATGAAATCACTCCTCCCAAAAACTTAAGCTGATAGGAGGAAAATAAGATGAATAGTTATATCTCTAACACTCTTCTTAAAGCAAGAGCCTTATTTGGGTTCACTTAAATGATTATATCTCTAACACTCTTCCTAAAGCAAAAGAAGAAGAATTGAAAGCATATTAGAATATTGCTAGTGATCCAATGATTCATGATGCTAGCAATGTTGATCTATAACCTAAAGTAGTTGGTCTACGTCTCTTCGAGGTGGAGCATACACAAACATATTTATGGATGTTTTTTTTTTCACCTTCAACAAGTGTTGCCCCAATGTTTTCCTGTTATGAAAATACATCAACGTGGGATAATTTTGGTTACGTCATAAATCCAAATAATTACGTTATAAAGGATGAAGACATCGATCAGGGACCAATGCATGTAAGTGATACAAATGGAAAACTAGATGAAGGTGCTACAAGTTTGATACTTGTTACAAAGCCATCAAAAGTCGTATCGGATGAAAGTACAGTTCAAGTCAGATGTTCATTAGTATTGGACTTTCAAACGCGGGTCAGATAGAAGATCCATTAAAATTATTCTTTCCCATGTGAGTTAGCTACGGAAATAAATGGTCATTGGTGCCTAAGTAGAGATTTTAACTCGGTCGTCACTTTGGAAGATACCGGGGGAAATTCTAATCTTTCACAAAACACCAATAAATTTATTAGCTGTATGAGAAACTGTAACCTGAATTTCTTGGGTTTCTCAGGGCCACCATACACTTGGCAGAGAGGAAATGTCAAGAGAAGGCTGGACAAATTTATTTATAACATCGATTTCTGTAGCTTATTTTCGGCTGTAGATATAAGACCCATAACTTTTGAAAAGTTTTATTATGAACTAATTTCAAATTATATATTTATTTACAGTTTTAATTTCAGATATTATTTCATTGAAGATAATCAGAGGCAACTTTGATTAATTGGATTTGATATAAATTAAAGTTATCCAAACTCTACAATTATGGATTATTTTCCTATTTTACAATTTAAAGTTTCAGAAATTCAAAAATAATGATATTTGGCTATTTAAATTAGGATTTTATCCAATTTTACAATTATTGAGTTATTTTCTGTAGTTGAATTATAAAGTTAGTAGCTATGAAATAATAAGGGTTATTATATGATTTAATCAACTAATTGATATTTTTATGATTTAATACTTTCAAAGTTTTAGAATGTTAGAAAATTCGGCAGCACTTCCCCTAAAACTTAGACTTTGCCACCCTTTTCGAGTCTCAACCAAACCAATCCTCAACCCTTTCCGGAGGGGGTTCAAGACCAACTCAGTTTCCAATAAAACAAAATTCAGACTTTCAAACTATCAAAATCATTTCAAATCAAACCAACTCAGAAATCTCCAATTTAACAAAATCAGTCAATAATGCAATCAAACAGACAACCATATTCATCCAAGATAAACCAGACAATTCATAAGACTTACATAATCACCATAAATGCATTTGGCACATCATATCAGTTTATAACAATTCCAATTTAAAATAAATTAGTTTTTAGAAAAAACCCCTACCTCGTTCGCGATTCAACCGCGCAATAAAGCTCCGTTTTCTCTCGGCCCGCAACGGCGGCAGCCGCATCCTCGGCAACTCTAATCACGGCACGCAAGAACCAAAACATAATCCTAAAGCATAACGTTGCAAAGACCTTAGAAACATATAATAGATTAGCAACTATAGAGGTTCCGGACGAGGAACAACATACTGTACTTACAAATAAACCAGAGAACAGAACAGTGGCAGCTCCGGTATCGACGCAGCAGCTTGATGTCGCACGCAACAGTCATAGAACTCAGCATGCAAGACCCGATCCTATGACACCAAAACCTCAGATCCTTAAACAACTTAAAACAGAAATACCGATTCAAAAGTTCCGGAACGAAACGCTTACCCAGACAAGGAAGAACGGCTGAACTGAAACAGCGGTAACTCCGATGGTGGTTCCGGTGATCACAGCCACGTTCCCAGTGAGCCGAACGGCGGTGGAGGAGCTCAACGGCGACGGCGACGATTCTCCCCGGCGGCTCCCTCTCGCGCTTCCCCTCTTCTTCGTCAGCGACGTCGGTGGCTTCCCCACGGCTCTGCTCGACGATGACGGACCCAGAGGTGGCGGCGATGACACGCGCAGCAGCAGCCCGCGATGATGACGACGGCGGCGGCTCTACACAGTGACGACGGAGGCTTCGAGGACAGTCACCCGCGGCCTCCTCTCCTTCGCGTCTTACTCCCTCTCCGCGGCTCTGCCTCGACGGCGGCTCCAATGGCGACGGCGACGAGGCTTGTCGACGGTGACGCGATGGTGGCGGCGCGGACTTCCCACCTCCACCGGCACCCTCTCCTTCTCGAATCTCCCTCTTCCCGCTTTCCCTGATTCAGTTTCCCCTTCTTTCTTCTTTCTTTTTCAGCAGCTGCTGCTGTGTTGTGTGCGTGTGTTTTGTTTGTGTGTGGGTTGGTGATGAATGTGTGTGGCTAGGGTTTTACTTAGGCAAAGGGAGAAAATGTGTTTTAATTAGAGTTAGGGTTTTAATTTGGATTTGTATCTTTTAAAATTTGAATTTTACTTTAAAGAGTAAAATGTTCACCGTTGATTTTATAAATGGGACTAAGAATAAATATGAAAAAAAATATTTAAGGATAGAAGATCATACTTTACTCTCCAAAGTGAAATTCAAACCTTTTAATTTGGGGTTTTTGGATTTAGTTTGAAATCTAATTAAATTTTTAAAATTATTTTAAAATATTATTTATTATATTAAAATATTATTTGGTTTGAAATTAAATACTCTAACTAAAATTATAAAATAATAAAATTAATTTTTTTTGTTTCTAAAACTTAAAAATATTAAATCATAAAAATATTAGTTGAATTAAATCATATAAAAATTTTTATTATTTCATAATTACTAACTTTATAATTTAAATACATAAAATAACTCAATAATTATAAAATTAGATAAAATTCTAATTTAAATAATCAAATCTCATCATTTTTGAATTTCTAAAACTTTAAATTGTAAAATAGAAAAATAATCTATAATTGTAGAATTTGGATAAAAAACTTATTTATATCAAATCTAATTAATTAAAGTTGTCTCTCATTATCTTCAATGAAATAATTTCTGAAATTAAAATTATAAATAAATATATAATTTGAAATTAGTTCATAATAAGACTTTTCAAAATTTTTGGGTGTTACACTTCACCCACCTTATAAAATTTTCGTCCTCAAAAATTAAAATAATATATAAGGTAATACATAATCTTGGCATTCTGCTTTTTAAATACCTTTTAGAAAAGAAAAAAAATCTTGACATATATATATATGGTGAATTCTACCCGATCCCCTCTAAAATAACATGTAAGTTACCCTTCATGATGTGTCACACTTTAATTGGTTATTATCTTAACTATAGTTAGGTTATTTTGTAATTTATTATTTTAGATAGGTAATTGTATAATACGCAATCTCTTTCTACAGTGCATCATTCCTTAATGAGTCGTTGAATTCCCATGGCTTGTAACTTTCCCGTTCTTCCCACTATAGACAGCGTCGACTTCATTGCTATTTCCTGTCCTCTCACTCAATCCTTTTCTTTTTTTGTCGTGGATCACTTCTTACCAACATAATTAATGGTTAGTTCGGTTATTAAATTTTTTTCATTAAAAATAATATATAAAATATATATTCATATGTAAAATATAATATAATAAAATAAATCTGCTCAGAATACTTAAAGTATAATTAATATATAAATATAATAATAAAATTTGTACTCTAAACAAGTAAATATATCGTTTATCATACATAAATTATTTAAAAAAATATAAATTATTAAAATTAATAACAAAAATTTAAAATAATAAAATTCAACTTTCTTACAAGTATTTTTTATAATATTTTTATTCTTTTAATTTTTAATTTATTAATATTTTATTATTTAATTAATGATTAAACAAATTATTTTGATGAGAAATCATTTTTTGTATAATCTTAAAGAAGAGACCAATATAACAGTTTAAAAATTAATGTAAAAATGATATTTTAAATAAAAAATAGTTAATATTATAGTTTTTAAA
>NC_029779.3:15606867-15608254 GCF_000817695.3 Arachis duranensis
AAAAAAAAAAAAAAGACAACAATAGTAGTGATTATGATGAAGTTCAAGTTGGACTTGTGATTCCGCTTGCACCAACTAGTTAATTGTGTGTGTGGGGTTGCACTTTATCAGTATCAGTATGACACTATCACTTGTCTCAACTCTCACGAGTCTTAAAACGACGTGCTCCTAACCCTCAAGAACCTCCTAACCCTCAAGAACCAAAGCCTAGAGCAAAATGTGACGGCGTTGGACACACTCTAACACTATCGTATCGACACTCAGATTTATTTAACTTCTTGATTTAAAATCAAGTCAGTCTAATTCTCAGTATTTAGCAAGAAAGCTAAGAACACAAAAGAATACAAGAGAAAGGAAGCTTTGGTGGAAAGAACACTTTATTACTTAAGTGTTTGTTACAAATGACTTTCATACTCAAATCCTAACTCTCTTCTCCTATTTATAGTCTTCTATCTCCTTAATGGATTGTTAGGATTAAATTTAATCAACGGTCCAGATTAATCATAAAAAACCTTCATTACAAATATCTATCCTACCATAACTTTCTAAATATTTCTAGATTATTTCATACTAATCTTCATACTAATATATACATCCACACTCTTTTAGATTACTCTATAACCTTCCAAACTCTTCTAGAACATTCTAGAGTATTTCGGGACCTTCTAGGACATTTTAGAACGTTCAGGAACTATCTAGAGCATTCTCAAACATTCTAAAAAATTATACAAACACCGTTAAATCTAACATTTTAAAATTTATTGTGACATTCTCCCCCACCTAATGCGCAGACGTCCTCGTCGCGTTCTGTTCATGATAGCGCTCTAGGTGTTCTTGGAATTGTCACAAATCTTCACGAGCTTCCCAGCTAACCTTTGTTATTGGGAGTTCTTTCCACTTGATCAAGTATTGGATACTTGGTGGTACCCCTCTTCGTCTCACAACGCGATTAGCTAAGATCTCTTCGATTTCTTTATCGAAGGATCTAATCACCACAGGCGGAGCACGACACGAGTCACCTCTACTCGGTTCATCTTGGTCTTCATGATATGGTTTAAGCATACTCACATGGAAGACCGGGTGGATCTTCATAGAGGGAGGGAGTTGTACTTTGTAAGCAACCTCCCCAACACGTCCAATGATCTCAAATGGCCCTTCGTATTTGCAAATTAAGCCCTTATGAACCTTGCGAAAGGCTTTGAATTGTTGTGGAAGAAGTTTAATCATTACCTTGTCTCCCACTTGATAGCTTGCATGCCTCCTCTTCTTATCAGCCCATTTCTTCATCCTCTTTGCAGCTTTGTCAAGGTAAGAACGAGTGACATCTGCTTGTTCTTCCCATGACTTAATCATATGATAAGCTCCAGGGCTCTTCCCTGAGTAAGAG
>NC_029779.3:15608955-15615434 GCF_000817695.3 Arachis duranensis
TTCTTGGCTAATGGATCGTGATGCAACCCTTCCTTGATGGTATGCACAATATCTCCTTCAACCATAGAAATGGCCGCCAACTCAGCCTTGCGACTCAGTGCATCTGCTACCACATTAATCTTGCCTGACTTGTATTCGAATTCGAAATCAAACTCAGCCAAGAAGTCTTGCCACCTAGCTTGTTTGGGGCTTAACTTCTTTTGAGTTTGGAAGTAGCTTGTAGCCACATTGTCTGTCTTGACAATGAAGTGTGAACCAAGCAAATAGTGACGCCAAGTTCTCAAACAATGCACCACCGCGGTCATCTCCTTCTCTTGGACAGTGTATCGCCTCTCTGTATCATTCAACTTGCGACTCTCAAAGGCAATAGGATGTCCTTCTTGCATCAGAACTCCTCCAATAGCGTAGTCAGAAGCATCGGTGTGGACTTCAAACACCTTCGAGTAGTCGGGTAGTGCTAGTACTGGTCCTTCTGTGATAGCAGCCTTCAACTCATCAAAAGCCTTTTGACACTCCTTTGACCATTCCCAAGAGTGGTTCTTCTGGAGAAGATCAGTTAATGGTGCAGCCTTGGCGGAGTATCCCTTGATAAACCTCCGATAGTAATTAGCCAACCCAAGGAATGACCTCAATTCAGATACCTTGTTTGGAGGTTCCCACTCTTTGATAGCCTTCACTTTTCCTTGATCCATGCAGAGAGTTCCATCTTTAATGATGTGTCCCAAGAAGTGGACTTCGTCCCTTGCAAAGGAACACTTTTCCTTCTTCACATATAGGTTATTCTCTCGCAAGATCTTGAACACGGTTCGTAAGTGTTCTACATGTTCCTCCAAAGTATTGCTATAGACAACAATGTCATCCAAGTAGACCACTACAAAACAACAATGTCATCCAAGTAGACCACTACAAATCGATCAAGGTAAGGTCGAAAAATCTCGTTCATCAAGGTACAGAAGGTCGCAGAAGAATAGGTTAAGCCAAAAGGCATCACCAACCACTCATACGATCCATACCTCGTGACACACGTGGTCTTAGGTTCATCACCATCGGCAATTCTCACTTGGTGATATCCTGACCTCAAATCTAGCTTTGAGAACCACTTAGTACCAAGTTGATCAAACAAATCGGCTATCAAAGGAATGGGGTATTTGTTCTTGATGGTTACCTTGTTAAGTGCTCGATAGTCGATGCATAGTCTCAATGAACCATCATGCTTCTTTTGGAACAAGACTGGTGCGCCATAAGGTGCCTTCGATGGACGAATGAATCCAGCATCTAGCAAATCCTTGAGTTGCTTCTTCAACTCCTCAAGTTCTGGCGGTGCCATCCTATAAGGTGTTGAGGCGGGCGGTTTTGCTCCTGACTCCAATTCGATCTTGTGGTCCACCTTCCTCCTAGGTGGTAGTTGTTTTGGCAACTCGGGAGGCATCACATCCTTATTTTCTTCAAGGACTTCCTTGATTTTGGGAGGAACGTCTTCTCTTTCAGATGTTGACTCCGGGAGGAACGTCTTCTCTTTCGGATGTTGACTCCTCTTGTAATAGAGTCAAATATGTAGCCTCTCCCTTCTTGAACCCTTTCTTGAGTTGCATGGCAGATAGTATCGGTGGTCCGCCAACTTTAGAGATTGTAGGGACCATGCATGGAGACCCTTTCTCCATGACGCATACTACGCCGTAGTATGGCATAGGTATTATATTTGCTTTCCTTTGCAAATCGAGTCCAATGACTATTTTAAAATCGTCCATGGGTGCTACTGAGAAATCCACAAGGCCCTTCCAAGAACCAAGAGTCATCTCAACCCCTTTTGCTACTCCCTTAAGGGGTTCACCCTTGGTATTCACGGGTTTGAACCAGCCATTCTTTTCGGTGATCTTCAACCCAAGCCTCTTTGCTTCATCAGGCGTGATGAAGTTGTGTGTAGCAACAGTGTCGATCATAGCCATGACGGGTTTTTCATTTATAAAGGCTTTGACATACATCAAGCCTTTCTTTTCTGCAGTGCTTGCCTCTTTGGCCTTCACAGCATTTATGTGTTGGATAGATCCAACACACTCAGTTACTTGAGTTTGAGCTTCTCGTTCCTCAGCGATAGATGCCAAAGTCCCTAGCTTGGGACAATCCTTCATTTGATGTGGTCCCTTGCACACGAAGCATCCTCCTTTGGGCACGAAAGCCTTCTTTTTTTCTTCGTACTCTTTCTTTGAAGAGTATTTTCCTTCCTTCTTGGTTGAGAAACTCTTCCCCTTGTCTCCCCCACCTTTAGCAAAACTAGGCTTGGAGGAAGACTTGGGTTTAGAGTCTCCCCTATGATACTCAGTGAGTGATTCGGCCACCACGATGGCCTCATCGACATCCTTAACATTCCTTCTTTGTAGTTCTTGCTTTGCCCAAGGTTAGAGTCCATCAATGAAGAAGAACAATGCATCCTCTGATGCTAAGTTGGGGATTTGAAGTGTGAGAGTAGTAAACTCCTTTACGTAGTCGCTAATCATACTCTTGTGCTTCAACTCCCTCAACTTCTTCCTTACTTCATAAACCACATTCTCATGGAAGAATTGTCTTTTCAATTCCCTTTTGAAATCTTCCCATGTGGTTATGTTGCAAGTACCCTTTTCCATATCTACGCACTTTCTCCTCCACCACAAAGTAGCATTATCAGAAAGGTAGAGAGTCTCAAGCTTCTCTTCGATTTGGAGCATGCTTTCTTTGAAAGCATCTAGTTCTCCCAACACGTGAGCCTCGAGGGTTTCCTTGTCATGTTCTATCCTTTGGAACCGCTCATCCATAGAGGATAGAACATTTTCCAACATAGAAACGCTTTCTTCTAAGAAGTTAGAGTCCTTACCTCTAGGCTCACTTGAAGAACGTACCTTCTTGCCTCCCCATTGAGAAGGAATAGTATCCCTTCCCCTTTGTGACTCAACATGCTCCATGGTGATATTTGAAGCCATACCCACAAACCACTTGTGCTCCCTCTCGAACCTTGCTCGGATACCAACTTGTCACGGCCTTGGACACACTCCAACGCTACCGTGCCGGCACTCGGACTTACTCAACCTCTTGAGCTAAGACCAAGTCAGCCTAACCCTCAATACTTAGCAAGAAAGCTAAGAATACAAGAGAACACACGAGAAAGGAAGCTTTGGTGGAAGAACACTTTATTGCTCAAGTGTGGTTACAAATGATTCACACACACCCACACTAACTCTTACCTCCTATTTATAGCCATCTACCTCCTCAATGGATGGTTAGGATTAAATCTAATCAATGGTCTAGATTAATCATCTAGAACCTTCTTTATAAATATCTATCCTACTACTACTTTCTAAATACCTCTAGATTGTTCCATACAACTCTTCATACTTTTATATCAATCCACACTCTTCTAGAATATTCCATGATCTTCTAAAGTCTTCTAGAACCTTCTAGGGTATTCCGGGACCTTCTAGAACATTCTAGAATGTTTCGGAACCATCCAGAGTATTCTCAAATACTCCAGAAAACTATACAAACACTGTTAAATCTAACCTTCTAAAAATTTACCGTGACAGCTGGCTATATTGGGAAGAACGGAAAAGTTACGAGCCATGATAATTCAATGACCCGTTAAGGAATGATGCACTGTAGAAAGAGATTGCGTGAGAACGTGCTTCAATTAACGGGGTAGAATTTTAATATTTTAAAAAATTATACAATTACCCATATAAAATAATAAATTACAAAATAACCCAACTATAGTTAAGATAATGACCAATTAAAGTGTGACACATCATGAAGAGTAACTTACATGTTATTTCAGAGGGGGTTGGGTAGAATATATATATATATATATATATAGCCAGGTCTCTGGTGGCTATGTCTATGGTAACTAGTGGTGGCTAGAGTTACTCTTCACAAAGAAAAGCGTCACCTAATGGAAAAAAGTAAATTAGAAGATTTAAGAGAAGAAATAATTAAGTTATCAAAATTAATAGATAAAAAATTAATGATTTTAACTAATGTTAAATGTAATGACACCGAATTCTTAAAATCAATACAAAATGATTTTTCTCAAAATCTTTATTTTACTATAAGTTTTATTGAAGGACTTCAAAAACCTGAAAAAACTTATATTTCACTCGGAATTTCTAAAAAATGTTACCATGGAAATGATTCCCCACATCTATATCATACTTTTAACCCACAATTAAATTTTATAGTAGATATGCTTGAAGAAATATTAACATCCATAAAATTTCAAAGAAATAAGGAAAAAGAGAATCCCAAGGAAGAAAAATTTCAAAATATAATTAACATAACAGATTTAAAAGTAAAATCACCACTAAAATTATGAATATTGAAGAAAAATTAGAAGAAGTTACAATACTTTTTAAACAATTAAAAATGGCTCAAGAAAATAATATTATGGAACAAGGATTTCAAATAGAAGAAGAATTAGTAAATTCTGAAAATATAGAAAATGAAGAACACATCCTAGATTACTCAAGTGACGAAGAACCAGCAATTCCAATACAAGTTAAAAATGAAGCTGGAACATCTAAGGATAATCAATCTCAATTTAAATGGGAAACAGGTTTTGATAATTATGCTTTTAAAAAAGGATTTATAACCAAAGACTCAAAATACACAAAAATACCACCAAAATATGTTCCCAAAAATCAGGAACTAGAAAAGGAAAGAATACTCGATTTAGACTGCAAAAAGAACGAAAAAGAAATTTTCGAAAATTGGTTGAATTCCTTCCTATTAGAAGCCTTTACTAATCCAAAACTTTGTGAATTGTCTGGAAGGGACATTTGAAATTACATAGGGTTTCATACTAAAGGAACTATAAGAGATTATATGACATCAATAGAAAACCAAATAATAGAAGAATTAGAAACAAAAACAACAGCTTATGATAAGATATTATATATAATGATGATTCTATATAAAGAATTTTTTGGAAAAAATATTATAAATCATAGACAAGAAGTCTATAATAAAGAATATCAAGAAGCAAAAAACCATTTAGCTAATATTCAGATATATGATTTATGTAATGTGAAGTCTTATATATGTGAATATAGAATACATTATTACAAATTAAAAGAAGAAGATAAAAATCATTATCTTAGTATGTACATAACAAAACTTCCATATCCTGCTAATGAATTTATAATGGGAAGATTTATAAGAGAAATAAATAGAAGAACAATTGAAAATAATTTTGGTGGAGCAACCTCTGCTATAAGAGAGGAAATAAAAGAACGTTGTATGCAAAAAGCAACTCAAAAAAGATTTGCAAATATAATCAGAATTTGTTGTCAGGATAATGAGGAGATACCTCAAAAATATGGTCTTAATAAAAATCTTCAAAGAAAAAGAAAATATCAATTTAGAAGAAGAAAATACTATCCAAACTGGAGAAAAAAGAGATATTTTAGAAAAGAAAATAACAATAAAAACAAAAGACAAAGAAATAACTATTGCCCAAATAAAAAAGAAAATTGTAAATGTTGGTATTTGCCAAGAAGAAGGACAGTACGCAAATGAATGCCCGAAAAAGAAGGATAAAAAGGATCTTACTAAACAAATAGAGATTGCTAAGTCTTGTTTCATGGAACCACTAGAAGAATCTGATGATAACTTAGACTATATTTTTGAATATGTCTCGGAAACAGACTCAGAGACTGAGTAATAATGCTACATTTATTACTATAAAAATAACAGAAAAGTTTATAAATGCTTTCATAGATTCTGGAGCAACACAATACTTTGCTAGTTCAAATATAAAACTTGATTGGAAAAAATTAAAGAAACCATTAAGAGTTAGAATAGCTGACAAATCAATACATAAAATTGACCAAAAAGCAGAGATGGTTGAAATTTTTATTCAAAATTATAGGTTCATTGTTCCATCTATATATATGTTAGATTCTGGAATGGATTTTATCATAGGAAATAACTTTTTAAAGCTATATCATCCATTCATTCAAGAATTAACATATATAGTTTTAAAAGCTCCACACGATTCTTCAATAAATCAAAAATCAAAACGTATAAAAATACCAACTACTACTATAGATAAGATCTTAAAATTTAAAATATTTTCTATATTAGAAACATGTTATTTAAATTTATACTTTCAGATAAACATTCCAAAAAATAATCTTGAAATAAAGATAGAGGAACTTTTGGATGAAATTTGTGCTGAAAATCCGTTAGATATTAAAAATACAAATAACGAATTAGTAAGTATTAAATTAAAAGATCCCACAAAAGAGATAAATGTTCCAAATAAAATTCCTTATTCCGCGAGAGATAGGGAAGAGTTCTCATTAGAATGTAAAGATCTTTTGGAAAAAGGAATTATAAGATTAAGTAAAAGTCCTCATGTGGCTCCAGCTATTTATGTTGAAAACAATAATGAAATTAAAAGGGGAAAACGAAGAATGGTAATAAACTATAAGAAAATGAATGAAGCAACTATTGGT
>NC_029779.3:15616614-15617199 GCF_000817695.3 Arachis duranensis
AAACCATCAGAGTTCAGCCAGCTAAGTGTGGTGGACAAATCAGGTGAAGAAAAAATTTCAGAAAATAAAACAATTGCTGAAATTATCAAAAAATCCACCCAAGATAAAAAATATTATGTAATTTATAATGGCCCCATGAAAGGAGTATATGATGCCTGGGAAAAAGCAGCACCATTTACACATCAATCAAGGATAATTCATAAAGGAGGGTTTTTAACACTGGAAGAAGCAAAGGAATCCTTTAGAGAATATGAAGCTCTTCATCCAGAGCAAACCCTAAAAAGAGCAGATAAAGCTCCAATTCAAACCCAGAGAACAGGGATAATAAGAAACATTCCTACAAGAGCTGAAATCAAGGAAAAGAAAAGGGTTTGTAGATCAAATCTCAGAGAAACCCTTAACATAGTCCTGAATTGGACTGAAGAAAAGAGGGCAATCTTGGGATATTATCCTATTGCCAAAGAACAGCTAACAAAGCTGGTTATATTTCCAGAGGCTTCCCCACCTGACACCTATCAGTTTTTCCAGTATGGATTAATTGATACAATTTTAAATTTTAATGATTTGAAAATTATTAGTGAGTTT
>NC_029779.3:15617237-15617992 GCF_000817695.3 Arachis duranensis
CTGCAGGATTCATTGATGCAGTAAAGAGATTTAAAAATATGATTGACAACGTAAATTCAAGGGATATATCCCTAAAATTTACAAACAGTCAACCTATTTTTAATGAAGAAGAAGAATGCTTGGTTCCAGCACATCAAGTAATATTCATGTCTGTCTTCCCAGGAAACTTTCAACCAATTGATCAAGTTCAAGATTTAACAATCTACAGTCATGATGGTAGACTAGCCAGCACATTAGCAAGGGTCTTCGAAAGAACTCAAAAGATAACAAGGAAATCTCACACAAGAATCAATTATAAAAGCAGAAATACTCTGCTTGTGTCCAGTAAAAGAAATGAAATTGAAGAAAGAGAGATGAGACTCTTAGTGGAATTTGAATCAGCATTCAACAACTTATCTGGACTCTTAGAAAAGCTCCCCGAAGGGATAAAGAGGAATCTCTGCTATTTGATAAAAGATAGAGAAGACCACAAGTGCCAGCTGTGTGTCTCAGAAATATCTGAAGAAAATAATAATAAAATGGAATCAACCCACATGATAAAGGAAGGAGACAACGCATCTGAAGGCCACATAATGAAAGAGGAGGACAGCACATCTGAAGCATCTCTCAACATTATTGCATAATGACGTAAGCGCTTAGGTCATAGAGCACCAACAATGTAGCTGGTGCAAGATAAATAAACAATGACGTAAGCAATGACGTCATAAGAAGGGTAAAGATGGGAATTGTCCATCAGACCCAACCATTATAAATAG
>NC_029779.3:15618155-15645477 GCF_000817695.3 Arachis duranensis
AATGGAGAACTTGAAATAGCTTTGATAAATGATGAAGACTTGAGTAAACAGATTGAGAAAACTAAGGATCAACAAAAAAGATCTAAAATTGGATGGATCCATATTAGTACTATACAAGTCTTAATCAAATCTACATATATGAAAGGAATTAATTCACCAATAAGCTTAGCAATCTGTGACAAAAGAATAACTGATGACCCAATAGATCAAATAATTGGAATTGTTCATGGAAACTTGGCAAATGTAAATGTTAAATTCAATGCCCATCTTGGATACGCTATACCTTTATCAACTGAAAATCTTGGAAGATCTATAAGTTTAGCTTATAAATTTCACAGAAAGAATCTAATGGAACAAGATGATGAACCATTTTCAATTACATGTGCAATAAATTACGCTTTAACAAATAGCCATCATAGTATAATATTTAAAAACAGAGAAAGGATTTATGTGGATGAATTATTTCAGAAAATTGTAAAAACAGAAATACCAAAATATAAAGCTATTGAAAGCCCAGTTCTATTACTAAAAGAACCATCAGGAAAATTAGTTTCATCGAATTTTCAAATAAGATAATCTAAAATTAATAGCCCTTTAAGTTTATCTAAGTTAAAAATTAAAGAAGAAAGTTCTGAAATAAAAGAACTAACAAAAAAGGTCGAAAAATTAAATGAGACCCTAAACACTAAACTATGACAATAAATAAAGAAGAAATATATGTAACTTATCAAGACAAGAAACAAGAGCTTTTTGAAAGAGAAAATCGTTTGAATTATTTACAGTTTTCTGAAATAAATCAAAGAGCATTTGAAGCCCTAAAAATAATCTATGACAAGTTAAAAAGAGAAGTTGAAGAGTTAGAAAAATTAATAGAATCCCTAGAAAATAGTGATGAATCAATGATAGAGTTTGCGGAAATTTTAAATAATGAAGCATAAAAAGATTGGAAAACCAGAAAATAAAATAAAAAGAAATAGGACGAGAAAATTAAAAAGTAAAATAAAGGAGTATAAAAGGGAATTAAATAATCTTCAGATTGAAATTGATGATCTTATAATAAAAAGGATAGAAATAAGAATAAATATAAACAAGTTGGAATTAAACTTAAAAAATTTATAAATGCCTGAAAAATCATATTATGACTTAAAAGAATTAAAACTGTTGAAAGAAAAAATAGAGAATAAAATTGAAAAATTAAACAGATATTTAGAAACAAGAGAAAGTGCAGTAAAAGAAGTTATTGAGGATTTGAGAAATTATATTAAAGAAAAAGACAAACAGATAAAAGATTTTATATACAGTAATCCATGCAAAAAAGAATATTATAAACTAAAACAAGATTAAAAAGTTATAAATCAAAATTATAAATATACATCAAAGTAGTAGAAATGGTCAATACTTTAGAATTTACAAACTATTCAAAGTTAAAAAATTTGGTATCAGAGCCAAGTTAAAGATAACATTTTCTCTTTAAGCAACACTTTTAGTGATACGCTTTTACTTTCTCCTATCCACGTGTAGTTTTCTAATGGGAAGAAAGGCTATAGTTTGTAGCCACAGCACATTCATAGCTACCATAGACTGCACCTATATATATATATATATATATATATTCAAATGCTGAATAACCATAAGTTTTAACTTTTAAAAAAGATTATATAGTTTCACGAATTTACAAAAACTTGAAGGAATAAAATAGGGTGTAAGTTAAGATAGGCATTCATAAAGTAAAGCGGCAGTTAGTGAGGCAAAAAAGCTATAAAACAGGCTGGTATTTAAACAACAGATATCGCTCACAGATCTCGTACTCGCACTACAAGAAAATGAAATATTTGTAACAAAAATTTTGTATTTAATTTAAAATTGTTACAAAAAAATAATTTTTTTTAATAATAATTGATAATTGTTACAAAAGAATAATGCTTTGTAACAACATTACAAGTTGTTACAAAATATGATAATATTTTGTAACAACCTGATTTTTTTTGCTAGAAATTATGTTAGTTTTTGTAACGAAATGGTGTTTTGTTACAAAATATTATAATATTTTGTAACAAAAAAAAAGAAGTTGCAAAAATTCCAAATATTTTGTAAAATATTTTTTGCTTCAAAAATTTCAATTGTTTTATAACAATATCTTTTTTGTTTCAAAAAGTCCAATTATTTTGTAACAAAAAAGTTAATTTGTCACAAAATTCAATATTGTTTATAACAAGTTAATTGTTTGTCACAAAATATAAGTATATTTTATAATAATTTTTTTTTCAAAATGTTAAATACTTTTAGAATAAAAAAATTATGTATATATTTTTTTTTAAATAATTTTATTTTGTTTCAAAAAATAAAATTTTTTACATAGTGTTTGTATTCATTAATTTTTAAAAATGGTAAATATTATTTTATATTCTTTTAAAAAATAATATATAATTTTTATTAATAATCAGATAATCACACTTTTATAAATACTTTCAGTTTAAGACAATTAATAGTTATGTATAATTTTTATTATAATTAATTATTTTATACAAATTAAAATTAAAGTCTTGATAATAGAAAAATAATAAAATGTCATATAATTTAATTTAGGCAATAGATATTTCAGGTTTAACCTGTGTTTTATAAAATGACTAAAATATTCATTTTATGATTTAAATTAAAAATAATTATTTAAACTCATTGATAAATTAATAAAATTATGTGTTTCAAAATTAATTTTTACAGTATTATATTTGAATTCTAAATTGTCATTCTATTTCAAATATTTTATACAATTATTATATCACTTGTATATAATTTACCTTAACTTTATAATTGCCAAATAAAATCCCAATTTTACTAAATTCCTAAATCTATTACCCTAAATCCCTAAACCTATGTTTAGAAAGGGGAAAGAAAGGAAACAGGAAACAGGGAGAAGACAGAAGGAAAAAGGGGAGAATCGGAGAAGAAGAGGAAGGAGAAGAGAAGGAGGGGATGGCACCGGAAAGGGTGCCACTGTCGCCGCTACTGCCATCGTATGGGTGAGAGGAAGAGCTCGTGAACGGGGTTGCTGCCGAAAGCTATCGTCACCATTGGAGCTGCACGAAGCCATCTCCATCGTCGTCGCCTAGGGTTGTCGCCGTCGTGCTTCATCGTTGCCGTCGCTAGGGCTCGTCACCATCGTCGTAGCCATCGCCGTCGCACGCAGAGGGGAGAGAGAAGGGAAGATCCGTGACTGGCCAAGAGAGGGGGGAGTCGAAGAACGCGTTGGTGGGTGTCCTCCTCGCCGCCGCCGTGGGAGCTCGCCACCACTGTGAAAATGAATCGAGGCAAGCATTCTTGCTCTTGGTTTTTGTTCTGTTTTGCTTTTGGTTTTTGTTCTGTTCTTGCTTCTAGTTTTCGTTCTGATTATTAGGGTTTGCGATTCCGTCCCCTTTGAAGCTACTGCCGTTGTCGATTGCCACTAGAGAATGTGCCGCCAACCTTCTACTGCCGAGATCCAATGCTGGAGCTATCGTGATGAGTCTGAGACTGCTGCTTTGATTCTGGGATGTGATTGCTCTTAATTTCCATCTAATCTGAATCCTCTGTTTTGCTATAATCCCGGTCACTGCTGTGAAGACTATGCCTCTGCCGTTCCGGTTGCGTGGGAGTCGCCACTGCTGCCATGAAACTAAAAGGGAAGGGAGTTGTTATGTTAAATTATGCGCTTGTGACATCGAGGTAAGGGCTTTAACTTAAATTATTTTAATTTTAGAATGCCCATAAAGTTTATTGAATAACTGCAAATAGGTTTAATTATCATGAATAATTAATTGATTATATGGATGTTGAATTATGACTGTGAAATGTGATTGAAATTGTTGATTCATTGTTGTTGATTGATTATGTGGATTGTGAATTATTTGACAAATAATTGTTGTGAATGCTAGATTTGATGGATTATATTGGTTGATTACTGTTGAGTTGGTTATTAAATATATTGTAATGGTGGTGAAATTGGTTGGTGATTGTTTTGAGATTTAATTTTGAGAGGTACTGAAAGTTGAATCTTGAAATGCTAAATTTTTTATTGAAAATCTGGTTTTTGAGATAAACGGCAATTTTGAGAAGTAGATCAGCAATTCGATAGTGATCGAAATAATATGAGATTAAATGTTAAGTGAATTACAATGAGTATGGTTGCTAAGATTCATATTTAAAAGGTTTCGTATTAACTAGGGAATCAGTTATGATTTTTTAAAGTTAAATTTTGAAATCTGATTTTCTGCATTTCTTTTAAACGAAGTCAGAAACTTTGAAAAGTTATAACTAATTCTATGATGATCGGAATTGTGTGGGACCAAGTCTGGATTAAACTTAGGAATATAGGGAACTGGACTGAAAATTTTGAGGCATTTTCGTTAAATGTACAATTTATGGTGAATTTTTAAATTTAGGTCGATAAATCTGTCCTAGAGCAGAAAGTTCAAACAGGGCAGCAACTTGTTTGTCTTCTTGCGACTCCTTCGAGCTGAGTTTTGGAGCGAAACCATTTTTTTTAAATTTGATTAACTAGGTTTATTGCTCTAAAATTTCATAATTTTAGGACTTAAAGATGGAGAGTTGTGACTTTTTAAAAATTGGTGATCAAAGTTGGAAAGAATCAGTTTTCAGCAAAGTTTGCATCAACTTTCAAAGTTTGCAACTCTTGGAATTGAATAGCGAAACCAAAACACACTTGTTACTAAATAAGTTAGGAGTCTCCAAACTAAAATTTAGTTTAATTGAAGTTTTGTAATAAAAGTTATGTAAATTGAAAGATACTAAGCTTATTGATTTCTAAAACAGATTTTGATGCGCTTTTCTTTGTGTAATTGTGTTTGTGTAATTGTGTATTAAATGATGTAGATATTTTATTATTTTATTTCTTTAATGTTATCTCTGTGAGTTTTATTGTAGATTGCATAACATAATGGCCTCACGAAGGTTGACAAGGGCTACCGCATCTAGTTCTACAACACCATCCCCTGCTCTAGCCCCAGCTACCCCAGCTCCAGTCCCTGCCCCAGCCCGGCATCCCCTAGTTCGAGTGAAAGCTCAATTGGAAGCTCAACAAGCCGTTGTGAACTCTTTCATAACGTGCTTTGACAACGAAAGAAACTACACAATTAAAGATACTCTTGAAATTGCTTAAGGCTTTAATACATATTCCTAGATGGTTCATATATTATTAGTATAGTTTAATTTGTATATGGATCTATTTATCACATTTTACTTGTGTTATGGTTGAGAAATGACAAATGTCTTATTATTTGGTTTGATAAATTTGGTTGTGCATTGGCGGAGATATAAGTAGTGAATTAGTTGTTTTTGTTGGAACCATAGACGGTGGAAAATCAAAGTTTTAGGGGCTGGCAAAATTTTTCTAAACATTTTGGATAAAAGTTAATGAAAAAAATTTAAATTAGTGTTATATTTTGTTTCTAATTTTTTGTTTTGGTCTTTCTTATTTACAGGAGTGTTAAACTGTTGACAACATGCTATCTTGAGGGTTCAAGAATATTTTTATTCATAGAGACACTAATATATGTTAGACTTTTAACTTTTGGTTGAACTTGTGCAAGAAATATAACTTGTAGAACTAATCAATGTACTCACTAATATTATTTTGTTTTAAAATAATTTTAGTTAAATGAAACATGTTTGAATTATGTATGTTTTTACATATTATATGAATGTTGACTTGCTCGGTAAAATAGCTAATATATCAGTTAATTAAAAAAATAATTTGGTGAATTATGTATGCAATTTGTATTAAAAAAATTATTACAAAATAATTATTTTGCTTTTGTAACAAAATTTTATGATAGAAAAAAATATATTGTCACAAAAAATATTTTGAACATCAAAATTTGTTATCACTTTTGTAACAACTTTTGGTTTTTTGTATCAGAAAAATTTGTTACAAAATATTACTTTGAATTGCAACAGTTCCATTTTTTGTAACGGGACATACAACAACGACCCTTTTTTTGTTACAAAATTCTTTTATTTCAAAATTCTGATTTTTTGTAACAATTTTTTTTGTTACAAATATTACTTTTTCTTGTAGTGCCACTTCAGAACTTCAACTTTCCAACTCCATAACCGATCACAAGCCTAACATCCGCAAGCCCCTTTCGCGCGAAACAAAACTCCACAACTTCTCATAACATTGAACACTTACCGCTTCACCTTCCATACCCACAAACTACGTTTTAAAGAACTAACGCATCGCATTACTATACGTAAAGGTCGCACGTGACATAAAGACAATTCTCGAGTTTACTCAAAAGGATACAAGACCTTGGAAAAGGACAAGCGATAAGGACAATATCCGCAAGAACTTGAAAAGATTATTGGGATCACAAGTAATCAAGGATGTACAAGGAATGAAGAGTGTCGGAAGAAAAATCACTTGGCAACCTCAAAAATGATCCCTGAATCAAAGAAGTTTGATAGGAACAATAAAAGGAAAAGCAGTGTAGTAGTTTGAACAAAATCGAGAGGAGTCAAAGATGTGTGAGGTTTATAGAAGAAGAGTGTCAAAAACCAAAGACAACGCTTACATAACTCAAGAGTAGGATTAAGAATACTTTCGAATGCATTGCTCATAAAATATGAAAAACTTTTCAAAAACTATTTCACGTTTTCAAAAAAAAAAAGGTGTGCAACAAATACTTTGCAAAAGAATAACAAAAGTATAAATGTGGCATTACGTTAATACAATTTCATGTTAAAATAGATTAAGTAGAGTTTCTAAAACAAAATGAACACTAGTTTAGCCAAAAGTAAAATATTTCCTCAAATAGTTAGAAAGATAGTTAGGTGCACAACTTAACCAAAAACATGCTTAAAACTCGAAAGAATATCAAATATTTGTTCGAAAATTCTCAAAGTTCATATCCAAACAAACGTGTATAAAAAGTTATGGTAAGGATAAAAGAAGAAGTCAAATTATATTTAGAAAAGAAAACTTGAGGTAAAAATTTTTGTAAACACACTTTCAGCAAAAAGAAAGTTCCGCGTACGCGAACACCCTTTTGCGTACGCATGGGTGTTAAAATGCCCATCTCGCGTACGCATGCCACCTCCGCATATACGAGTGCTCGAAATAGAAAGGCTGGTCCATGTCGCGTGCCAATTGCCACGTACGCGAGTGGCTGAAGAAGTTCTTCTTCGCGTACGCGTGCCAGTGCTGTGTACGCATGACAAGGTTTTTTGAGTTTCGTATAAAGAAGTGCATGAAAAATTCAAAACAACTTTATCAAAATCTAAGAAATGGTTTCAATTGCAATCAAGTAACAGATAAATTTAATTTGAAATTTTTTCAAAGAAAATTCTAAACTTTTTTTTAAAGTTCAAAATAAAACTCAGAGAGTATACCTGAAATCACCACCTCATAAGAACATTCAAGAATATTAGAACGCGCTAAAAGAAATTCAACTCATCAATAGCAAATTATCAAGAAAGAATATTTGATTAAAGAACTCTGGTAAAAACAATGAGAGAATAAATGATGCACTAAATTTGAAACAAATTCAAGTTGACTCAGATAAGAATGAGATTCACAAGAGAAGGAAACTGAGATTAATGGTAACGCTCACAAGATATAAAAGAATAATTAAAAACAGAATCAAGTATGACATCCATAGAAATAAAAGCTTAAGGAATTAGCCCAATATTTTCAAAAGGACAACAAATGCATAAATAATGTGTTATGCTAATGTGTTATGCATAAAATAATTTAGGTGAAGTTTGTTAAACGAAGATCAATGGGGATAAAGGCAAAAATTCTTTCTTTCAAGAATTTTGAAAAGTACCTAAGCACCTAATCGAGTAAAGATATGCATAAAATCTGTAGTCAAGTTGTTAGAAAAATTAGGTTGTATTTAAAGTAAGTATATTTTTGTAAACCAGTAAAAGAAGAGGCAAGGTATTAAAAATAAATATTTTTTAAACTGTATAAGGAATTTTCAAAGTTTTGTATAGAGAAGTGTATATCGAATTAAAAGTGATTTTATAAAAATTTGAGAAAAGGTTGTAAATATAGTCAAATAAGAGAAAAACTGAATTAACAATTTCATTGAAAATGGATTCGGAATAAGAACTTAAAAAGGCACACTGCATCAAGACAAATTCAAAGTCATATCAAAGAATACATGAATCAAAGAAGAATATAAACAGAAAAAGGCAGATACACTAAGAATTTCAAGCAGGCATATGTAATTAGGATCAAACAAGAATGCATATGAATAGAGGAATAGGGTTGGAAAAATCAAACTACTTTTCAAAAGGAATAGCAAACAAGAACTTCAAGACACTTAACTGAGTAACCTCGAGAAACAGTTTCTAACGTTCCCAAAAATCCACAATTCGTGTTACCTATAACTTGTATATCGTCTATGACAACCCCTTAGTACTTCCATTTATATAATTCACTAGTTTAATTTAAAGCCGGCCAAACTTAATACCAGGAAGTATGCAATACAAGGCTAACGGCATTAATCAATAGACCGTCATGTATGTGCATAAAACTCTAATTCTCGTTATCCGAACAAGACCTACTACATGACAGACGCTCAGAGTATACAATTGAAGTTTAGTCAGTCCATTCCTCGAATTCTACAGGAAAAACTGCTCTGATACCACAAATGTAACACTTTCTCTATCAGAATGTCCTGCTTCCAGCTGCGTCACTCTGATAGCTTAGGTATTATGACGACTCTAAATATATTTAGTTTAATAATAGAAGCCTGTTTAAAATTTAAAATACGCATAACCTTCGAAATACTCGTTCGTTGATACCATATATACACATATATACTTACAAAGAATACATATATACACATGATACCAATATACAAACTTTACATATCATAAATCATATCCCTCTTACAAAATTTGTAAAGATAAAGGTGAGAAAAAATATAACGTCTAAAACAATACAAAAATATCGTATAACAAAACTATAAATATAAAGTCTTCATAACTTCTTTGCCCATAACTTGAAAAAGAGAAAACCTGCAGGGGGAGTGAGAACATCGACCTCGCTGGTTCTCACTATAGGGTTATAGAATTGTTATAATAAGATACGTAAAATAAAACTATTTTTAAAGTACAATGATCATTACTCGTCTTACGTGCCTTTTTGAAATCCAAAGAGTTAACATCCAAAAATCCGTTTCCAAATGGAAAATCAACTAATTATCCAAAATTTGGAAAACTTTTTCCTCTGTTATAAAAATCCTAAAATCTTTTCTAAACAGTATGAATGACCAACTTGTTTCAAGCATAGGTTCGTTAAGTCTATGCTAAACCAGTTTGATTTTTTATACCTTACTAAAATATAAACATAAAAGAAGTTACCTAAGCTGTATAAATGATCATCCTATTTCAAGCATAGGTTCATTAAGTCTATGCTGAACCAGATAGATATTTTATACATATCTAGACTTCAAACATACCAGCCACGGCCTCAAGTCCAAACAACTCAATCAGCATCCAAACAACCACAATCCAAATAATTTCAGTCACAAACACAAGTAAAGAGGTTCAAACACAATCAAAGCAGTTACATCAAGTATGGCAATTAGCAGTAAAACATAAGTATTTACATAGACAAACCAATTACAATATACACACCCAAACAATGTCACATAGATGCATATGAAGAATGTCTGTTCTACTGGCTGTGATATCACATTGTCGGTTCAACTGGCAATCCGACACATTCTCATGGGAATGTCGCCTTTCGGTCACAAATATATAAACGGGAAGCCCCCACGGATATAGTGCCCGGCACACTCTTGTGATCCAAAAGGATGCGAGTGGGATACTCTGCTTCCGGCATCACATCTACACGTAAGCAGGATTAACCAACCGTCCTTACGCCGGCGCTGTAACCTCGACAAGCGAGATTAACCAACCGTCTTTGCCAGGCGCAAGCGACTTATCAACAATCTCAGTAATATCCACAATCAATCAGACTCAATATCTTATTTCAAACATCATTCTTGGTCCATTTACTTTCAAATAACAAACGTATTCAGTTCACATCTCACCAAGGACCACTTTTCTCAAATAAATTTTCTTTTCAAAACAGAGCCACTTTCTGCAACATCTTTTCAAAACTCCCAAACGACTTCAAAACCATGCCAAATTTAAAATCTCTTATGAAAGACTCAAAATCAATCATTTTTAAACCATTTGCTCGATTACTTTAAAGTCAAAAGCTATTAGTTTAAAATCCACGGCAACATCTTCAAACTTTAGGGGAAAAAACCTACCTCCTATCCTTAAATTTAGTAAAGATTCTTAAAAATTATTGTTTTCTTAATTTGAGTTATTCAATGAAAGTTTCTAAACCAAATCAAATACATCAGAATTTTCGAACAAATTTCAAATCCAAAACCAATCTCAATCTCATTCTTGAAACCAATTGTTTCAACTTTTTCCAAAGTATCACAAAATGACATCATTCAACCAAAGTTCAATTTCTTATAAATTCATCAAAGCTCCTCTAAACGAAATCCTTAAGTCCAACTCAAAACATAAGCCCTATCTATATATATGAAATCGATCTTAGAACATAATACATTTCTTAAGTGATTTAAAATCGTAATAAAATTTTTTTTTGAATAGATCGAACTCAAGACATAGGTTTTTCTCAAATAAATTAAACTTGAAAACATAACTATTTCTTTAATAGCTCAAATAATACGATTTCTCAAATAAATTAAAACTCGAAAACATAACTATTTATGAGTTGGTTTGATTTGAAATGATTTTGATAGTTTGAAAGTCTAAATTTTGTTTTATTGGAAACTGATTTGGTCTTGAACCCGTAAAAAAGAGTTGGAGATTGGTTTGGTTGGGACCCAAAAAGGGTGGCAAAGTCAAAGTTTTAAGGGAGGTGCTGCCAAATTTTCTAAAAATTCTAAAGCTTTGAAAAGTTTAATTTATTTGAGAAATCGTATTATTTGAGTTAGTAAAGAAATAGTTACGTTTTCGAGTTTAATTTATTTGAGAAAAACCTATATCTTGAGTTCGATCTATTCAAAAAAGAATTTTATTACGATTTTAAATCACTTAAGAAATGTATTATGTTCTAAGATCAATTTTATATATATAAAAAGGGCTTATGTTTTGAGTTGGACTTAAGGATTTCGTTCAGAAGAGTTTTAATGAATTTATAAGAAATTGGACTTTGATTGACTGATGTCATTTTGTGATACTTTAGAAAAAGTTGAAAGATTTGGTTTCAAGAATGAGATTGAGATTGGTTTTGGATTTGAAATTTGTTCGAAACTTCTTATTTATATGATTTGGTTTAAAAACTTTCTTTGAATAATTCAAGTTAAGAAAGCAATGATTTTTAAGAATATTTACTAAATTTAAGGATAGGAAGTAGGTTGTTTTCCCCTAAAGTCTTTAGACATTGCCGTGGATTTTAAACTAATAACTTTTGATTTTAAAGTGATCGAGCGAATGGTTTGAAAATGAATGATTTTGAGTCTTTCAGAAGAGATGTTGAATTTGGCATGGTTTTGAAGTCGTTTGGGAGTTTTGGAAAGATGTTGCAGAAAGTATTTCTGTTTTGAAAAGAAAATTTATTTGAGAAAGTGGTCCTTGGCGAGATGTGAACTGAATACGTTTGTTTTTTGAAAATAAATGGATCAAGAATGATTTTTGAAATAAGATGTTGAGCTTGACTGATTGAGGATATTACTGAGATTGTTGATAAGTCGCTCGTGCCTGGCAAGGACGGTTGGTTAATTCTGCTTGTCGAGGTTGCGGTGCCGACGTAAGGACGGTTGGTTAATCCCTCTTATGTGTAGATATGAGGTGGGAGGCAAAGTATTCCATTCACATCCTTTCGGGTCACAAGAGTGGGCACGGTACTATATCCGTGGGGGGTTCCCGTTTATATATTCGTGACCGAAAGGCGACATTCCCATGGGAATGTGTCGGATTGGCAGCTGAGCTGACAATGTGATATCACAGCCAATAGAACAGACATTCATTATATGCATCTTTGTGATATTGTTTGGGTGTGCATATTGTAATTGGTTTGCCTATGTGAATAATTATGTTTAACTGCTAATTGCCATACATGATGTAACTACTTTGATTGTGTTTGAACCTCTTTACTTATGTTTTTTACTGAAGTTGTTTGGATTGTGGTGATTTGGATACTGATTGAGTTGTTTGGGCTTGAGGTCGTGGCTGGTATGTTTGAGGTCTAGATCTGTATAAAATATCTAATTGGTTCAGCATAGACTTAATGAACCTATGTTTGGAATAGGATGATCATTTATACAGCTTAGGTAACTTCTTTTATGTTTATGTTTTAGTAAAGTATGAAAAAAATCAAATTGGTTCATCATATAATTAATGAACTTATGCTTGGGACAAGTTGGTCATTCTTACTGTCTAGGAAAGATTTTAAGATTTTTATAAAAGAGGAAAAAGTTTTCCAAATTCTGGATAATTAGCTAATATTCCTTTTGGAAATGGATTTTTGGATATTAACTCTTTGGCTTTCAAAAAACGCACGTAAAACGAGTAATGATCACTGTACTTTAAAAATAGTTTTATTTTACGTATCTTATTATAGCAATTCTATAACCCTATAGTGAGAACCAACGAGGACGATGTTCTCACTCCCCTACAGGTTTTCTCTCTTTCAAGACATGAGCGAAGAAGTTATGAAGACTTTATTTCTAGTTTTGTTATACGATATTTTTGTATTGTTTTAGATGTTATATTTTTCCCTCGCCTTTATCTTTACCAATTTTGTAAAAGGAATAGGACTTATGATATGTAACATTATAATACCTAAGCTATCATAGTGGCGTAGCCAAAAGCGTGACATTCTGATAGTGAGCGTGTTACAACAGAGGTGACACACCTTTCGAAGCTTAAATCTGATGACCACTTGCCACTTCTCCTTGATTTTAACCTTGCCGATACATACGATGGAGATAAGCCTTTCCGATTGCTGGCTCGTTGGATCCTTCATGAGGATTATAATAATCTGGTAAAACAAAGCTGGGATAAGCAAAGGAACCTTCTGAAAAATATTTTAGCCTTTGTGGATAGTGTTAAATCTTGGAATATTCATACTTTTGGCTATATCTTCCAGAAAAAGGCATATAACTCTAAACAGATTGGATGGTATTAATTGTCATCTTTTTTTTTAACCTAAATTCTTTCTTAGAAAAACTACAGAAAGATCTTTGAAAAGAGTATGAGGTTATCACTATTCAGGAGAAAATTTATTGGCAATAGATGTTTAAGTGTAATATGATAAATTTTGGAGATAAAAACTCAAAGTACTTCCACCAGAAAGCGAATGAAAGAAGATGGAGAAACAAGATCCTCACCCTAAACATTAATGAGGGAAGATGGATTGAAGATGTGGAGATTTTTAAAGCTATGGGAATATCTTTTTTCAAATCTTTATATTCACCTCATCATTATGATCCTTGCTTTCCTATGTTTCCTATTGTAGGTTGAGTCTCTTACTGTGGGGATAAAGATGATTTTTAGAGAGTTAGAGAAGAAAGCTCTTGTTAAGCAAACTCACATCCCTATCATCCCTAAGATCCCTTCTCGTGAGAACTTTACTCAATTTAGGCTTATTAGTCTCTATAATGTTTGTTATAAAATTGTGACTAAGATGATTGCTAACAAATTGAAACCACATTTGAATAATTTAATTGATAACACTCAAGCTAATTTTGTTCCAGAAAGAGTTAGTGCGGATAAGAGCTTGATTGCTTAGGAAGTTGTTCACACTATGAGGACCAGGAATGGTGGCACTCTACTCATGGCTATTAAGATTGACTTGGAGAAGGCATATGATAGGCTCAACTGGAAGTTTATCATTGACAATCTTAGGGATATTTGTATTTTTTAGTAGATTTTAAAGAACATATACTTTTGCATTTCGTCTACCACTATGAGTCTTTTTTGGAATGGATTACCTTCCGAGGCTTTTACACCATTTAGAGGAATAAGACAAGGAGATCTCTTCTCACCCTATCTTTGTTCTTTGTATTGAACGGCTCTCACATCTAATACACTCTTTAATTGAAAGTAAAAAATATAAACCTATAAAATTGTCTAGGTATGGCCCTAATCTTTATCATCTTTATTTTGCAGATGATCTAGTTCTTTTTGCGCAAGAAAATAAGGATCAAGTGGGAGTTGTCAAGGAGGCGCTAAATATCTTTTGTGATTCCTCGGGACAGAAAATTATTCTGACAAAGTCGTGTGTATTCTTCTCGAAAAATGTGAACCATAACATCAGACAAGAGCTTAGCAAGGAGATAGGGATACCTCTTACCAGCAATCAAGGAAAATACTTAGGAGTCATATTCATTCATGAGAATTGCGATAAATAATACTTTCAACCTATCATTGACAAGATGCAAGCAAAACTCTCGAATTGGAACATGAAGACTCTATCCAAAGTTGGAAGAGCAATGCTGGTCCAATTCATTATGTCATCTATTCTAAGCTATGTCATGCAAACCATGAAAGTTCCTAAGGAAGTTTTCAATAATATTGAAAAGATTTATCATGATTTTTCTTGGGGATTGAGAGTCAAGATAAGAAAATTCATCTACTGAACTAGGATACCGTGTGTAAACCAAAGGATCAAGGTGGTTTAGGGCTTTGAAGAGCTCAAGATACAAACAATCTTCTTCTTATGAAGCTTGCTTGGGGCTTATGATGAAGTCTAATAGTCTAAAAGTTAAAGTTTTTAGAGCCAAGTACTGTTGTAGCAAGAACCCTATTCCCAAAGTCTTTCAAAAAGTCCAATTGCTATAATGCTTAGAAAGGGATTGTGAAAGTCTGTAATCAATTTATTGAGGTTTGGACAAGTCACTGAGTTTTAGAATTAGCAGCTTAAAGGATGTTGCTTTGTGTCCTATCGCTGAAGAGAAATTAACTGATAAGCTTTCAAGCTTCGTGAATCGGGATGGGGAGTGAAACTGGAAAATGTTAAACAGATACTTCCCAGATGATGTCATTCATATTATTCACTTCGAAATCACTTCACCATTCTCTTGGTATGGATTGTATTAGTTGGTTACCCTCTACAAATAGAAAGCTTTCTATTAAATTAGCATACTCTACTTATTATAATGGTGAAGAAGAATTAGACATAAACTTCAAATTATGGTATAGTAGCCATGAAAAAGACTAAACTTTTTTTTTGCTACTGTACCACAGTGCACTACTTACTAATGCTAACAGAATGAGAAGAGGTCTTACAACAGTTGGAAGTTGTCCTAGATGCCATCAGGATCATGATGAAACTCTGCTCTACGTGCTGCATGATTTCCCCTATGTCCATAGTGTTTGGACTAGAAGATTAACTAGTGTTCTTCTTTGAGATTTCTTTAATCAATCCTTGCAAGATTGGCTTAAGGTAAATCTCTTTAAGACCACTTGAAAAATTAGTGGTACTCCTTATCACACCCTCTTTGTTACCATTTGCAACAACATTTTTATGGAAAGCATGAAATGAGTTAATCTTCAAAAATAAAAAAACTACTGGCCTCAATGTGTATAAGTTGTCCAGCAACTTGGCAGAGCAGTACAACAATCTGATGAACCTCACAAAGAGCAGTAAAAAAATTAATCAACCCCACCAGAGCTTACGTAGTTGGTTGGGAACCTCTAAAGGATGGATGCATAAAGCTTAATATTGATGGATCAATCATCCTTCCTACAAGTTCCAGGAGTTGCAATGGCCTTCTTCAAAATGACGATGGAAACGTTGCGGCGAGCTTCATGATGAAGATTAGCAAGGTTGCTATTACAACTGTAGAAATTTTTACCATTTATACTAGTTGTAGAGCTAAGAGTCAATAGATTGCAAATCGAGACAGATTTCACCTGTGCTTTAAAGCTAATAGATGGGTCAGTCAGTAGTCATCGTCATACCTCTTCTCTAATTAGGGGCATTAATGAGCTCCAAGTAGAATGACCAGTGTTTCTCTCAAGTATGTATTTTTTCAGGCCAACTTCTATGCAGATGTGTTGGTGAAGAAAGCGCAGCTCAATCCAATCGGGGTTCACTCTTTCTTTGCTCCTGTCCCTTTCTAGTGCCCGTCCTTGCTTATGACAAGAGTAGAAAGAAGACCGTGAGAGTAATGTCTATGTAGTTTTTTTTTTTTGTTTTTTGGGCCTCTGGACTCCCTGTTAATAAAAAAATAATGTATTGTTATTTTTTATTAAATTAAACTAAAATAATATGTTAAATTTGTGTTTTGATTATGTTTAATTTAATACTTTTAGTTGAATTATATTGAATTTTATCATGATTATATAAATTTTTTAAAAATTTAATATTCATGTATATCCGTAGATATCTGCCTTTTTATGGAAGAAAATAAACAGAGACCCATAATAAAATATATTTTATTAAATAAAAAAAAAACTATGGTTCTGAAAATCGAACCGAACCGGCCAGTTCAACCAAAAAACCGGGAATCGATCACCTAATCGGTCCGGATAAGGTCAGAAACTACCTGGCAAAAAATCGGTGAGAAAACCGGTCGAACCAGCGGTTAACTAATGAACCAGAAGAACCGTCCGGTTTTTTAGCAGTTTTTGGTTTGAATATTAAACTGCTAAACGGCGTCGTTTTGAAGGTAAAAAAAAAGCTAAACGCAACGAAGTGCGAACCCTAATCCTAATCTCAGTCTCACACTCTCACAAGACTCCAAGAGAAAGCACAGCAATCAACATAGCCACCACGGGCAGAAGAGAAAGCACCCACGGGCCACGATCGAGCAGCCCCTCTTCGCCGTCGCAAAGCCACCACCATCACCACCGCATCCCACATCCCACAGCCCCTCTTCGCCGTCCCACAGCCCCTCTTCGTTGTCGCCGAGCTCGCCTCCTCCTTTGTTGCCGTTACTCGTCGCCGGTAATTCTCTGTTCTTATTCGTTTTCATGATTTGTTATCTGTGCTTGATTTTATAATTTTTCTATTCATGATTTGTTATCTGTGTTCATGTTTTGTTATCTGGATTCATGATTTGGTATCTATTCATGATTTGTTATCTGGATTCATGATGAGGTCATCAGAAAAATTCTGTTTGAGTTGCTGTTCATGATTTGATATCTGTTCACGATTTTTTCATGATGAAATAAGTTGCTGCTTCATGATTTTGGTTGCTGAATTATTTATTTGTTCATGTTGGATTACATGATTTTGGTTGCTACTTCATGATTTTGGTTGCTGCTTCATGATTTCTTTTTTTAAAACAGGTGGTTGTAGAATCGGTTAAACCTTCCATCTCCAAAAAATGAAGTTAAAATAAAAAATCATGCCGTTGTCACCATTTTGCCTTCTTGTTCTGCATCGGTAATTTCCTGTTCCTCTGGTATTGAGATAAACAGATGACTAGAAGACCCAAATGTTCATTACATCATGGTACCATTGGCGGGTTCATGTGGCAAACATGTTTAATGTTTTATGTGCATAACATCCTTGACCAGCAGCCATTCATAGCCCCGAAAGCAATGACATTGTTTTGGAAATTTTTTCGTTTAGGTTGGTTTATGTTTCTAACATTCTTTGGTACGTTTCCACATGAAATTCATGGTTAAACCTAATGCTTAGTTGCAAAACCTCATTATTTGTGCTAAATTGTGGTCTGAGGGACGAGGTGGAATGTTGAATGCGTTCCATTATTAACAATCTATTATAACAAGTCACCTTTATTGTATTTTAGATTTGGATAATATAATCAAATCTCAGTTGAACAACAACGTAAATATTCTTAGTTGGAACACTTAATGATAATTATGATTTTTGATGAATTGCACCTTTGATTAGTTGAAAACTTGCTAGTAATTGTTTCTTTTGAATGTAGAACATTATGGGTCTATCATTATGTGCGTTTTTTTTTTGTTATAAACTTTGATGTTTGAAGTTGTTTGTGAACCTCTAATATTAAGTAATGGATAATTTATTATGTGAAATTTTAAATTTTATTAAATTAGAAATTATTGAATTTATATATTTAAAATTATTTTTAAATTTTTTAATAATTTTATTTAATATTTAATTAAACCGATTAAACTCTAATCGAACCAATAAACTATTAAACCAGTAACCTTATCGGTTTTTTGACCGATCCGGTTCTCGTAACCTTGCAAAAAACTAAAAAAAGATCTTCCCCAAACGAAAACCCATTAACATCCCTAATTTGAACATGCTTTATAGGGACATAATTTATTACTTCTTGTTATCCTAATACAAACATGTTTCTTTATCCTCCTAACAAAAAGTGAGGGAAATTAGGAAATAATTAGAGACAAATTTTCTATTTCTTTTAGCTACCTACAAAACTTTAGTCAAATTTGAACCCAATAAATTTGATCTGGTTTGGTGGGGTATATACAATCTTTTTTTTTTTTTGGTGACTAGGGTATATACAATCTAAGTCCAATAAAGGTTAAATTGTAGATATTGGAGTTTTGTTTACAAATATTTTAAAGATAGTTATTATTAAGGTTATTTCTATTATAAGATTTTAATTAATTTTCTGTATTAAATACACAAAAAATATATTGAAGACTCCAAATTTTTAACTTTCTAAAATAAACTTATTACAGTAATATCTTTGATAAGTGTCCTTATTAATTCATTAATATTAAACTCATTAGGGGTTTGTTAGTAGTTAGTAGATAATTAGGGCATAATTCCATTGAAAAATAAAAGGTAAATCATGACTATAAATCTTTTGTCGTTGTTGTTTATTTGGGATATTGGTGAAAATAAAGTTTACACATAAAATTTTATGTATAGTATCAAATTTTCTCACAAGTAGATTATTTTTAATGGTTTGTGTTATGATTATGATAGGGATATCTAAAGGGTTTTTTTTCGGAAATAAAAAAATTTTCATAATTCCCCAAAAATTATTTTTGAACTTTAATTTTTTAAATACATTTTTTTTAGAGCAAGTTCACCTAACTCCCTTTAATTTTTTTTAATTCCGTGTTTTTAATCCATTATCATCGTCTCCAAATAGTATATAGATCTACAAATAGTATATAGGAGTACACAAAAATATACAAACAACAAACATGACTTCTTCAAGGATTTTTAATTATAAATTAAAAAAATAAACCATATTTAACAATAATAATTATTATCATCGTCACCAAAAATACACAGATACACCAAAATAAATCATATTTAACAAGGATTTTTTAAATTATAAATCGTATTTTATTTAAAAAATTATTTATATTTAATAATAGTAACTATTATATTTTTTAAATTATAAGTGGAATAAAGTCTTATTGTTGTTGTAATATTTTTATTATGAAAATACAATGAAAAAAAGTTGTAATTGTGAGTGGTGGGGTTTGTGACTTGTAGCGTTGAAGGCACAGAACAGAACATAAAACAGAACAGCTTTTATGTTTCTGTCAAGCATAAATATTGGTTCGGGTGCGGTGCGGGCATTCCATTTATTGTTACCAACACATTTATTAGTTACTTAACAATTAATTAATTCATTACACTCATCTACCTTCTTTCATTTCTTTAAATGAGTAGTATCTTTTAGTTTTGAGGGGGGAAAATAAATAATGTCAAGCATAGCGAGATGGTTATATAAAGATAAAACATTATTTACTAATAATTTTATTATAATTATAAATATTATTCATCTGACCAGATTTTATGTCATTGAAGTTCATTTAATAAAGCAACATTATTTACTAATAATTTTATTGTTGACTTTTTTTTCCAATTAGAAAACTGATTATCAATATTAAAACTCAAAAGAAGATGTTGAGTTATGTAAATTTTAGCAACTAGTATGGTTATGTTATTGTGGTTACAGTAGTTATAATATTTTAAAAAATATTATTGAAAATGTTATTAAAAAATATTATTAAAATATAAATAAATATTATTTTAATTTTAACTACGCTTACATAATTATCATTTATAAACACACGCTCTAAAATTCACCTTATAATTATTATGATGAACAAATAAATTGTGCATTTCTTTAAAATATATTATTTATACAAGCCAGGTACTCATCTAATATTTGTTTTACCAGTATCGGGATTTTTATTTATATAAATATAAAATATTTTAATTCTCTAAATACGCACAATGTAAAAGTGTTGTCAAAATATGCAAATTAATTTATATAAAATTCTGCGAAATAAATTTTGTTACTATTCAAATGCAACGCTGCAAAATGGAGTTAGACATATCAAAACTATTTCTGATGCATCATTCGCAAAATGAAAGAGCCATTTCTATTTTGTTGCCCACAAAATAAAAAAGTGTAATTTTTGCTTCATCACTAATGAAATATGTGAAAATAAAGGAGTAGAGTGAAAATAAAAAAAAAAAGATAAAAAAGGAAGAATAAAGTAAAAGAGATTTTTTTTAATGACAAATATGTATAGCATGAATTTTAACTTAAAAAGAAAAAAAATTCATTTTAAAGAAGAAAGGAAGAATAAAATAGTGCTAAAGGAGATAAAGGGAGAAGGATGAAAATATGTTTTTTGCTTCACCTATTTTACGAGTGATCAGGGGCGGAGCTAGGTGGGGGAAAGGGGGGGGCGATAGCCTCCTCTAATTTTAATTTTTTATATGTAAATTATATGTAAATTTCAGTTTAGTCCCCCTTAAAATTTTATTTTAGTCTTAGTTTATTGTATAAATATTTTTGGCCCCCTTATAATATTTTATCTAGCTCCGCCCTGCGAGTAATGAAGTAGAAATTGTATTTTTCTATTTTGTTGGCGACAAAATAAAAATAGGACTCTCCCATGACATGCTTAACTCTATTTCGTACTCTATCTAAAAGAATGATAAAATCTATTTCGTAAAAATTTTATGTAAATTAGTCATGCGTACTTTGACAATATTTTTGCATTGTGCGTTAAAATATTTTTTTATATTTATATAAAACCCCAATATTGTGTATTAAATTAAATTATTTAGTATTTACAAAATCATAACTCAATATTTGGTTTTATAACTTTTCATGTACGAAATGTACTATAAAGTTTCACTGAATTACCTGAGGCTCAGAATTCACTACACAATACATTACTTATCACTGACTTTCAATTAGTATTTAACTGCAAATGCATGCCATGCAGAGGCAATAATAGATAAATATAATAAACATTCCATTCCAGTGATTTAACTCTATAATTAATAGTCATAACTAACTATTTATATAGGTAGGACATTAATGAATTTGATTATTATTCTGGAAACAAAACTCCAACTTTGCTCTTAAATCTTTGCATAAAATGATAATTTGATCTTTGAGAATTTCAACCTCAAAATATTTAATTTAAAAAAAACATCAATTAAATTTTTTATAATAATAAACAATAGACATGTATACTTTTTTTGTCAATCATGAATAATATGAAATAAAATAAAATTATTTTTGTATTTTATTATTTATATAGTAGTGTGTATTTTGTTGTTATTACATGAATATAAAAATGATATAATTTTAGAAAGTAAAATATTTATTATCTTTTATAAATAGACACGTCGTAGTAGTTGTTAGAATATATTATGATCAGTTAGCATTTATTAAAATTATTTAGCATATCTGAATATTTATTATAAGATATTACGTCTTTATTATTTTGATTTTTTTAACACTTATAAATATTTTTTTATATTATATCATTCCACATCATTTGAATGCCCACAATCCTCTTTTTTCTATAAATTTCTCTTACTTTTTTAACCGTATTTAACGGTACATATAAACATTTGTTAAATTTTACGTGATAAATTGATAAAAAGACATAATGTATTTATTGTTTATTATTGTCAAGAATCAAATTGGTACTTTTTTTTTTTCGAGAACTAACTAATCTAAAATCAAAATCATGAGAGATCTAATTATCACTTTATTTACTCTATTTTTTTTTAAATGTTCATGGAGCAAACTTTATAGCTGTACAAATTTGACGGTAACAATCATTTCTAAAAGAGTTGAGTAATAAATAGAGTCTTGTTGAGTTCTAGTAATTGGAAAAAATAAATAAATTTGGGGGAACAAATCTAATCATGTTTAAAAGGATATTAATATGATTTCTTAGCATAGAGAACTCCTGAAGGGTTTCCTTGGAAAAAATGAGTATATAAATATATAATTAAATTATTAGTTAGCCAATATTATTTTTAAAACAATATCACAAATACACTTAAGATATTTATTAAATATTTTTTTTCACATACCATAATCACAACTCACAAGAAGAAATTATTGGATATTTTTTTTGAGCATATATAATATGTATTTTTGGGATATTTTACAATTATATATAGACTTGTATTTTTTTTTATAACAACAAACTAGTAAATATTATCTCGTGTCAAATAAGAATGCAGGATAGTAAGAAAAAAAAAGTTCCATATAACCTCTTTTATTCAACAATTACTGATAAAAAATATAATATTATCCAACTTTCTAAAATAAATACAAATTCAAAACAAATATGAAACTATTAAAGATATTTTTTTTTTATTAAAAGTGCAAAACAAACAACCTAATCAAATTTTCAACCATGCTATTTAATTGCATGAAACAATTAGCCATCAACCAACTTCTTGTATAAGAATACATATAGAAATGTGAAATGGTCATATATGCACATTAATTAAAATTACTAAAATAATATAATTAAATTAGATTTTTATTTAAAATAAAAATATAAAAGTAAAAATTCTTTTTAATATTTATTAAAAATATCATTATAATAACTCATTGTTAGTGTGCATATAAAATTTTTAGAATAAACTATTATTTGACTCAAACGATTCAATTTCTAACAAAATAATCTTAAAAAAAATTTAATTCTATAAAACCTATAAAAATTTCAACCTTTTTATTTAAGTTTATTTAAAAAAAATATATCTATTTTATTTTTTAAAGAATAAATAACTATTTTTAATTATGAAAGATTTAGATACTGACAAAATTGACTATAATAGATCTAAATACATTTAATAACTATCAAAATTTATTTTCATTAGACAAAACTAACAAAATATTAATTCTATTAAAATTATTCCGTAAATACTCCTCTCCTTTCTTATTTCTCCTTCATCTTCCTTCTATTAATTTGTTATACTACTTTTTTTTTTTTACCATTATTATCACCATTATTATCTCTAACATTTCATCCACATAATTAGATTTGGATTCTCTAAAATTTAAAATTTATTTTAGAGAATAAAATATGATCTCTTACCATTTATTTTATAAGTGAGACTAAAAAATAATTTAAGAGAAAATTATTCAAGAATAAGATATTACACTTTATCCTTTAAAGTAAAAATTCAAAATTTAGAGGATCAAAATTCCCCACACAACCAACCCCATCTCCGTTACAACTTCTACTATCTCACCCAAATTCCTGATCCTATGTGGCTGTTGTCCTTTTTCACCTTCGCTGCTTTTTTTTAAACCTCTTTGCACAAATTCTCGTCCTCTCTTGTTCAAGACTCTTTTCCTTTTTTCTTTTTCGATTTCTCTGTAATTTAAGACGATTATACTTGCAAATCCTTTAATTGTTTCATTGCCAAAACTCTAACTTACGGCTCAATCCTTCTCCCGTATCATACAAATTCACATCCTACAAGACCGATCTCAATTTCCCAATCTCAGTTCTTTTAGATTGTGAAGTCCATCAAATCAATGATTTGGCTGGACATCAACATCAGTAGTAGTACAGGTGAACGTACGTGTGCCGTATAGTAAGGCGGTGGTGTCACTTTACATGCCACAAACAACTGCAATTGCCTGTGTAGACCTTGTGCAGTGCGGCTGTGTTATGAATTGATGAATTCTAATGACATAATAGAGTTTTTATTGTTTGATATGGATAACATTATGGGAGATGTAGAGCATAGTTGTCAAAACTGGGTTAGACTATTGGTTTATTGGTTTATTAATTCAACCGATGAATTACTGGTTGAACTGACAAAATCGGTCCCACATAAATAAAAATATAAAATAGGCAAAAATTTATAATTAAAATTTAAAATATATATCTTCACTAATATTTTAAAAATAATTAAATTTCAACAAATTATAATCAACAAGTTATAATATGATTATTATTAAATAAAAATATAAAATTTTAATATTTGTTCATAATATGAATAATAAAAAAATATTTTAAATATAAGTGAGTATAAAATTAAAATAATATCTAAAAATATTATTGTACATTTTTACTATATAATTAATAATTAGTGTTTAAAATAATAACAAACAATATAGTTTAGTAGCAAGAAGAGCATGTAGGCACGACAGAAATTTATGTTCGAAACATATCTTTATCAATTTTAGAATTTTTTCTCGAATAATTGTTGAATCGATTTTTAATGGTTTTCACTGGTTCTTATTCTTAAACGATTCAAAAACTAAATCGCACCAAATAAAAGTCTAATTTACCAGTTTTTCTATCGAACTAGCCGATCGAATCCAATTCTTACAATTATGGTGTAGAGTACTTGGACTTGACAAATTCTTCAGCAAGGGTGAACCTTAAAAAGGTTTATGCACCATTTTTTAGAAAATTGAGTTGTAAGAAAGTGAAATGCCCCTTTAAAAGATGATGAAGTTAAAATTTATTTATTTATTTACTTTTTAATTTTTTTGTTTTGATTCAATTTTAAGTTTTTTTGAATAACACTTCTGGATATAATAACAGTGATAAAAATAGAAAATGTTACAAAATGAACATAAAAAAAGAAAATAAAAGAATATTTACAAAATTATATTAATAGAGTTTATATTTTGTTAATTTTATCAGATTAAGATAGACTATGATAATTGTTATTTAAATACATTTAAATCTTTTATAGTTAATTTTGTCAGTAATCAAAATTTTTATTATCAAAATAATTATTTACTCTTATTTAAATTTAGGGTTCATCTACTGTACAGATGCATATTTGTACAGATTTACAGATTTTGATTTAAAAGCGTGTCACTAAAAGTGTTGCTTAAAGAGAAAGTGTCACCCTTAATCGTTAACTTGTCTCTGATACCAAATTTTGAAAGTAAAACGACTTTAAAAAATTTTCGAATAATTTGCCAATTCATAATCAAAAGTATTGACCATAATTCTGGTTTTTATAGTCTTTTCAATCTTGTTTTAGTTTATAATATTCTTTTTTGCATGGATTATTGTATATAAAATCTTTTATCTGTTTGTCTTTTTCTTTAATATATTTTCTTAAATCCTCAAAAACTTCTTTTATTTCTACACTTTCTGTTGTTTCTAAATATCTTTTTAATTTTTCAACTTCATTCTCCATTTTTTCTTTTAACAGCTTTAATTCTTTTAAGTCATAATATGGTTTTTCAGGCATTTATAAATTTTTTAAGTTTAACTCCAACTTGTTTATATTTATTCTTATTTCTATCCTTTTTATTATAAGGTCATCAATTTCGATCTGAAGATTATTTAATTCCCTTTTATACTCCTTTATTTTACTTTTTAATTTTTTCGCCCTTTTTCTTTTTATTTTGTTTTCTGGTCTTTCAATCTTTGTATACTTTATTATTTATCTTAGAATTTCTGCAAATTCTATCATCGATTCATCACTATTTTCTAGAGATTCTATTATTTGGTATTTCTGTTTTTACAATTTTCTGAAATAATTCATCAACATAAATTCTTTCTCTGTTTTTAAATATTATACTATGATGGCCATTTGTTAAAGCATAATTTATTGCATATGTAATTGAAAATGGTTCATCGTCTTGTTCCATTAGATTCTTTATGTGAAATTTATAAGCCAAACTTATAGATCTTCCAAGGTTTTCAGTTGATAAAGGTATAGCATATCCAAGATGGGCATTGAATTTTACATTTACATTTGCCAAATTTCCATGAATAATTCCAATTATTTGATCTATTGGGTCATCAGTAATTCTTTTATCACAAATCGCTAAGCTTATTGGTGAATTAATTCCTTTCATATATGTAGATTTGATTAAGACTTGTATAGTACTAATATGAATCCATCCAATTTTAGATCTTTTTTGTTGATCCTTAATTTTCTCAATCTGTTTACTCAATTCTTCATCATTTATCAAAACTATTTCAAGTTCTCCATTGGCAGATTTTATCTTTGTAGGGGCTTCAAGTTGAATTTTTCCATAGTATATTATATTTTTTCTATTAAAAACTTCTTTAAAAAGATTTTGTTTATTAAAATTTTCATTTGATTTGAGATTTAATTCTGTTTTTAGAATAGCCTGTTTTTCATTATCTAATAAAGCAGATAATCTATAATAATCAGATTCTTCCGTTAATTCTAAACTTTCTAAATAATTCATAACTTAAGAGATTAGGATAAAGGCGTACCTTTCTGGAGAAAAACTTCCTTTATTTAGAATATTTTACATAAGATGTTTTTATCTCCAGAGGGGAGATTGTAGATACTAACTCCAGAGGGGAGTTTAGAATTGGTTTTTCTTAAGGGAATTCTTCTTCAGACTATAGAATCGCATCGGCAACTTCCTCCTTGCTCTCCTAGCCTCCTGCTTTCTATTGTCTCATGCCTTCTGCAATTGCCTAAGCAACCTATTTATAATAGTTGGGTTTGATGGACAATTCCCATCCTTACCCTTCTTATGACGTCATTGCTTACGTCATTGTTTGCTATCTTGCACCAGCTACATCGTTGGTGCTTTATGACCTAAGTGCTTACGTCACTACGCAATAATATTGAGAGATGCTTCAGATGTGTTGTCCTCCTCTTTTATCATGTGACCTTCAGATGCGTTGTCTTCTTCTTTTATCATGTGGGTTGATTCCGTTTCATTATTGCCTTCTTCAGATAACTCTGAGGCACATAGCTGGCATTTGTGGTCTTCTCTGTCTTTTATCAAATAGCAGAGATTCCTCTTTATCCCTTCGGGGAGCTTTTCTAAGAGTCCAGATAAGTTGTAGAATACTGATTCAAATTCCACTAAGAGTCTCATCTCTCTTTCTTCAATTTCATTCCTTTTACTGGACACAAGCAGAGTATTTCTACTTTTATAATTAATCCTTGTGTGAGATTCCTTTGTTATTTTTTGAGTTCTTTCAAAAATCCTTGCTAATGTATTGGCTAGCCTTCCTTCATGACTATAAATTGTTAAATCTTGAATCTGATCAATTAGTTGAAAATTTCTTGGGAAGACGGACATGAATATTACTTGGTGTGCTGGAACCAAGCATTCTTCTTCTTCATTAAAAATAGGTTGACTAT
>NC_029779.3:15645714-15646123 GCF_000817695.3 Arachis duranensis
TGTTCTTTGGCAATAGGATAATATCCCAAAGTTGCCCTTTTTTCTTCGGTCCAATTCAGGACTATGTTAAGGGTTTCTCTGAGATTTGATCTACAGACCCTTTTCTTTTCCTTGATTTCAGCCCTTGTAGGAATGTTTCTTATTATTCCTGTTCTCTGGGTTTGAATTGGAGCTTTATCTGCTCTTTTTAGGGTTTGTTCTGGATGAAGAGCTTCATATTCCCTGAAGGATTCCTTTGCTTCTTCCAGTGTTAGAAACCCTCCTTTATGAATTATCCTTGATTGATGTGTAAATGGTGCTGCTTTTTCCCAGGCATCATATACTCCTTTCATGGGGCCATTATAAATTACATAATATTTTTTATCTTGGGTGGATTTTTTGATAATTTCAGCAATTGTTTTATTTTCTG
>NC_029779.3:15646468-15647479 GCF_000817695.3 Arachis duranensis
TTGGAGTAAAAGTCCCTGAAATATACCTGCAAAGTAATTCCTTTGGGGGATATTTAGAATCTAGTGATTCTTTTTCTTGTTCCAAGCTTTTTATAGCTTTCTTAGTTTTTAGACATCCTGACCAGGTTATGTCTGAAGCATCTGTTTCTACTATTAAGTAGTCATTTTCTTCTGGAATATAAAGTTCTGGAAGTTTTCACATAATTCTTTAATTCTTTGAATTTGTATACTATCTTTTTCATCCCATTTCCATACTTTTTTAGTACTTATTTTTGGAAATAAGCTTTTAGTGTATTCTGTTATATTCTTTAAAAATCCCTAATCAGAAATATAATTTATACACCTTAAAAATCTTTGTAATTGTTTTCTATCTTCTATTTTATTAGGAAATAAATTTACCTTTTCTAGAACATTTGGTTGAAGTTTTAGCTTTCCTTGAGTGGATAGAATTAATCCAAGAAACTCTATTTCTTGTTTTGCTATTCTTGCTTTCTTTTTACTAAGAACTAATCCTTTTTTCTTGCATCTTTCTAAAACTATTAATAATTTTTGAAGATGATCTTCTTTATCCTATTTTGTAAAAATTAGTATATCATCAATGTATACTAAAACAAATTCATTTAACTCTTTTAGATTTTCTTCCATAAATCTTTGATAAATACCTGGGGCTTGTTTTAATCCGAATGGTAATACATTCCATTCGTAGAGCAACACACTTGTTAATTCTTTTGTTGGGCAAGTAAAAGCAGTTAATTTCTGTGTTTCTTCGTCTAGACGAAGTTGCCAATATCCTGATTTTGCATCAAGAGATGAAAACCAAGTTGCTCCTTTGATTTTTTCTAAAATAGAATCTTTTCTTGGAAGTTTATGAGCATCACCAATAGTTGCTTCATTCATTTTCTTATAGTTTATTACCATTCTTCGTTTTCCCCTTTAAATTTCATTATTGTTTTCAACGTAAAAAGCTGGAGCCACATGAGGACTTTTACTTAATCTTATAATTCCTTTTTC
>NC_029779.3:15647489-15710563 GCF_000817695.3 Arachis duranensis
TTTATCTGAAAGTATAAATTTAAATAACATGTCTCTAATATAGAAAGTATTTTAAATTTTAAGATCTTATCTATAGTAGTAGTCGGTATTTTTATTCGTTTTGATTTTTGATTTATTGAAGAATCATGTGGAGCTTTTAAAACTATGTATGTTAATTCTTGAATGAATGGATGATATAGTTTTAAAAAGTTATTTCCTATGATAAAATCCATTCCAGAATCTAACATATATATTGATGGAACAATGAACCTATAATTTTGAATAAAAATTTCAGCCATCTCTTCTTTTTGGTCAATTTTATGTATTGATTTGTCAGCTATTCTAACTCTTAATGGTTTCTTTAATTTTTTCCAATCAAGTTTTATATTTGAACTAGCAAAGCATTGTGTTGCTCCAGAATCTATAAAAGCATTTATAAACTTTTCTGTTATTTTTATAGTAATAAATGTGGCATTATTACTCAGTCTCTGAGTCTGTTTCTGAGACATATTCAAAAATATAGTCTAAGTTATCATCAGATTCCTCTAAAGGTTCCATAAAACAAGACTTAGCAATTTCTATTTGTTTAGTAAGATCTTTTTTATCCTTCTTTTTCGGACATTCATTTGCATAGTGTCCTTCTTCTTGGCAATACCAACACTTATTTGGGCAATAGTCACTTTTTTGCCTTTTGTTTTTATTATTATTTCTTGTTCTAAAACACCTCTTTTTTCTCCAGTTTGGATAGTATTTTCTTTTTCTAAATTGGTATTTTCTTTTTCTTTGAAAATTTTTATTAAACCCATATTTTTGGGGTATCTCTTCATTATCCTGACAGCAAATTCTAATTATATTTGCAAATCTTTTTTGAGTTGTTTCTTGCATACAACGCTCTTTTATTTCCTCTCTTATTGCAGCGGTTGCTCCACCAAAATTATTTTCAATTGTCCCTCTATTTATTTCTCTTATAAATCTTCCCATTATAAATTCATTAGCAGGATATGGAAGTTTTGTTATATACATACTAAGATAATGATTTTTATCTTCTTCTTTTAATTTGTAATAATGTATTCTATATTCACATATATAAGACTCCACATTACATAGATAATATATCTGAATATTAGCTAAATAATTTTTTGCTTCTTGATATTTTTTATTATAGACTTCTTGTCTATGATCTATAATATTTTTTCCAAAAAATTCTTTATATAGAATCATCATTATATATAATATCTTATCATAAGCTGTTATTTTTGTTGCTAGTTCTTCTATTATTTGGTTTTCTATTGTTGTCATATAATCTCTTATAGTTCCCTTAGTATGAAATCCTATGTAATTCCAAATATCTCTTCCAGACAATTCACTAAGTTTTGGATTAGTAAAGGCTTATAATAAAAAGGAATTTAACCAATTTTTGAAATTTTTTTTTTCATTCTTTTTACAGTCTAAGTCAAGTATTCTTTCTCCTTCCATTTCCTGGATTTTAGGAACGTATTTTGATGGTATTTTTGTATATTTTGAATCTTTATTTATAAATCCTTTTTTAAAAGCATAATTATCAAAACCTGTTTCCCATTTAAATTGAGATTGATTATCCTTAGATGTTTCAGCTTCATTTTTTACTTGAATTGGAATTGCTGGTTCTTCGTCACTTGAATAATCTAGGATATGTTCTTCATTTTCTATATTTTCGGAATTTACTAATTCTTCTTCTATTTGAAATCCATGTTCCATAATATTATTTTCTTGAGCCATTTTTTACTATTTGAAAAGCATTGTAACTTCTTCTAATTTTTCTTCAATATTCATAATTTCAATGGTGGATTTACTTTTAAATCTGTTATGTTAATTATATTTTGAAATTTTTCTTTTTTGGGATTCTCTTTTTCTTTATTTCTTTGAAATTTTATGGATACTAATATTTCTTCAAGCATATCTACTATAGAATTTAATTGTGGGTTAAAGGTATGATAAAGATGTGGGGAGTCATTTCCATGGTAACATTTTTTAGAAATTTCATGTGAAAAATAAGTTTTTTCAGGTTTTTGAAATCCTTCAATAAAACTTATAGTAAAGTAAAGATTTTGAGAAAAATCATTTTGTATTGATTTTAAGAATTCGGTGTCATTACAATTGACATTGGTTAAAATCATTAATTTTTGATCTATTAATTCTGATAACTTAATTATTTTTTCTCTTAAATCTTCTAATTTACTTTTTTTCATTAGGTGACGCTTTTCTTTGTGAAGAGTTACGATTTTGGGATGAAAAATATGGCTTTAGAATGTGTGGTTAAAATTTTGCCACGTCATCATATCTTTAAATCTGTACAGATTTAGATCTGTACCATATAATTTTCCTTAAATTTAATACTTTTACACCACAGAACTTGTTTTGTAATTTTTATGTGAATCAAAAAAATAAGTTGAAAAATTTTCTAAAAATATTATATATTTTTTTTAAATATTTTTAAATATTCTATTAAAAATTAAATCAAATAAATAAGTAATTTGTTATTTATAATTAATAGTATATATTATTAAGTTGATATAATCTTTACAAAAAATTAAAATATTAAAAACATTATATCAAAAATTAAATATTTTAGTACAAAAATAATAATTGACCAAGTGAAGGTACATAATAAAATGGTTGGGACAGTGCAATAAAGTTGGGGGAGGGGGTCAAAAATTCCTGTGACACTGGTTTCAGATCTGATCTGATCTCATGTAATTTCTCATTTCAGAACTTCACAGTCAAAAACACCCACATACTCCATTCTCAACAAAACAATTGCGCCCCTCACCTTACGCCATTCCCCATTCTCTCTAACTTTTTTAAATAAATTAAATAATATATTTTATATAAATTATTAATTTAATAACCAATTTTTTATTACATATAGTATAATTATTCGTGTATAAAAATATATTATTTTACACATTTTTAAAGATAATATATATTTTAATATATAATTTGTATATGTGATAAAATTTTAACGTGCATACAATACAATTAGTAAAAAATGAGAATTATTCAAATAAAAAATAAATAAGATATTAATATTTAATTAATAGTTATGATGTACGGACATAGAACACGATACACAACTTTAAAATTTTATATGACACGAAAACACATATACATATGAAATATAAAGTATGTTTTAGATAAATCGTAATGGTATTTTGATATTTTATTAATATTAGAATATAAATTAAAATTTTTAATTATTTTTAATATCTTATTTTAATTATATAAAGTATTTAAAATATTTTTTCGTTTTAGTAAATAATAATATGTACTATATTTAAATTTATTTTAAGAATATATGTTAGAATAAGATTGGACACGTTGACACGTGATGATATTTAGGTGTGTCCAAGCATGTTGGGAGAAGAATTTTTTATTTTTTATTAAGACAAGGTTTCAGACGAATGTCGGTGAGTATCATGTCCGAAATGTGCCTGACATGCGAACAAGAAAACTCAACGAATTGTCCGTACTTCATAGGTTAATAGTAAAAATTTATGTGTAATTAGTTTTATAAAAAATTAATAATTAGAAATTATTAAATAATAATTTAATTAAATATATTATATTATTTAATAATTTTTAATTATAAATTTTATATAAAAATAAATGAACATAAATGATTACTTTTAAGATATTGTTTTTTAATTATTAATTTATTGAAACAGACACCGATGCAAGTGACTGGGCACTAATGCACTAGTACTAGTGTTCGTAAAGAAAGAAAAAAAAAATTCACAAGACAACACACAACGCACATAGCACAACAAAAACATATAAACAACATTTTTATCTTCATGTTTTAAGAAAAAAGAAAAAAGAAAAAAGAAAAAGAAAAAAGAAAATATATCTACCAGCGATACTAGAAATCAGCATAAATCTAACATTTTCTCAAACTATGATGTAACTAGCATCTTAATGTCAAGCCAAATTTTACTCCTTTTCTTTTTAGGAATTTTTTAGAAATTTTGCTTACTTATAATTGTAGTTATTTAAAAAATATACTATGTACACACAAAAAATAACTATTAGATATATATAAATTATCATTGCATATAACATAACAAATCGTTGGACTTTTATAAATTATTGTCTTTTTTTTTAAATTAACTAATGAATGTGGATTAGTTTTAAATATAATACCGTCTCCAAAAAATTTAAATTACTACTTTCCATTGTTAATCAATGAAATTAAATTTTATATGACTATCCATGTAGAAAATTTGAAATTCATTATTTACACTTGCGAAAAATTATAATGATTACTAGTAAAAAAAAAAGAAATAATTAGAATAGTAATATTCAAACTCTTAACAACAAGACCTAATGTTGATAATTCACTAATAGACAAAAAAAAAAATAAACAAAATAATACATATGAATAAATTATTTTTCAGAGTTCCAAATCTTCTTTCTTATTTATTTATTTTTCTTTCTCCCGAATAGTTTATGTTGTTTTTCCTTCTTTTTCCTTTTTTTTCCTTTTGTTTTCAATTTTTTCTTTTATCTTTTTCTTTCTCTTAATATGCTTCTTATTTTTTTTACTAAAAATAAATAAAATAATTCTAAAAGGATAATACCAACAGATAAATAAGTTTAGAATTTAAAACATAAAAAAAAGATAATTTTCAAACTAACATTTTATTTCTCGATCATTAAAAAAAATCAAGTAAGATAATATAAAATGAAAAAATACTACATTTAACTCAAAACTTTAAAATAATAAATTAATAAATCTCTCATCTTTTAAACTCATTAGTCTTCTTTATTTTTTTTCAATATAAAACTAATTTCATATACTTTACACTTACAACATTAGTACATCGGAATTAATTTTGATAACATTAGGAGGGCTGCTCCCAATTGAATCTTGATGTCAGAGTCTTCAAAAGATGAGGTAGATTAAATTAATAGTTAATTTAGTTTCTAAAATTTTACCTGAGTTTCAATTTAATTTTTAAAATTTTAATTATTTTTTTACTCTTTAAATTTTGTAAAGGTAACTCACATTAATTATTGAGATAATTTTTGGTACAAAAACGTTAATAAAATATTGATATAAACAATTAAATGTCATGCTAGAATTTGTAAAACGATGTCTTTTTAGTTTTTGGACTCAAATAACCAAAAAACGATGTTAGATTACTTGTTTTAAGAAAGAAATTTTAATAAATATCACTTACGATATTTTTTTAGACTATTTGAATGTCAAAACAAATAATGTTATTTTACAAGTCGTCTAACATAACATTCGACAATCTATATCAGCATGTCATTAACATCTGTGTATCAAAAATTATCTCAAAAATTAATACGATCAATTTACAAAATTAAAAAACTAAATAAAAAAATTAAAATTTAAAAAATTAAATTAAAATTCACTATAAATTAAAAAGCCAAATTAAATATTATCTCACTTAATCAATGGTCGGTAGATTCTTGATTGTTGTTGCACTTCTACTGTCAAAAAATCTCTGTGATGGAAGAGCCTCATGAAGAGAGAACTAGATATCCAAGAGAATTTTCTTTTCCCTAGCCAAAGATATCCAAGAGAAATTTATTTTTCTTCTATGTTATTTATACAATATTTATTTTAAAAAAATAAATAAATCTCTATACTGCTTTTCAGAGACTTAGTTGGTGGCTTACTTACAAGAATATTTGTTCATTTAGTATTTCTCTAAAACATAATATAAAAATATTCATTAGTACAAAAACCTTTATAAATATTAAATATATTTTCATATGGTAGCTGAATAGTATCTTTTTTTTTAAGTGTTCATTATAGATAAAAATAGGCTAAGTTAAATTAGATTTGATCATTAAAAGGTCAGACTTATATTACTATAGTTATTTAATCTGAGTTTAATTTATAGTCTATTAAAAGACTTATTTAAATGTTTAAATTTGACTTGTTGAAAAACTTGTCTTAATCTAAACCCTATTAATGGACATATTAAGTATTAACAAATTAAATAAAAAGTTTAAATTAGACTAAACTTTTAAATGAGTCTAAAATCTAATAAGAGACAAACAAAAAAAATTTCATATATATATGAAAAGAATTTGATAAATTATTGATAAATAATAAGTTTTTTAAATTAAAGATTTAGAGTCCAAATCTTATATATAACACTTTTAGAAAATAGTATATATATACATAATAATATTAAATAGGTTCAGGTTAGTCAGATAGGTCTTATAAAATTTGTAGTAAATTTAAATTTGATCTCTTAAGATGAATGACTGTATTATAAATCTAAACCTGAAATATTTTTATCAGGCCCATTGCAGGATAAGCATTAAGTCCTTAATAGGTTGCCTGATACAATTTTATCCCTAAAATTTATGGTCTCATGGGTTGAGTCAAATTAGATTTAGAAAGGTCTAGACCTAACCATAAAATTTCAATGAATCTATTTTTTAGATAAAAATTCAATAAATTAATAAAATTTTATATTTAAAAACAAATTTAATATATATAATATTTATATCATAATAAATTACTTTAAAATAAAAATAACATTATAATATCATAATTATTAATTGATGTATAAAATTATACTATCTTATTAAAGAATATGCAATTTAATTACAAAATATAATTTTAAATTATATTGGGTCTATAAAAGTATATATAAACTAGACTTAGTTGGACTAATTAGACCTGAACACTATTTAAATATTGTATCGAGTCTATTTTAAAGAATCAAATTCAATCTTAAATTAACCTGAAATATAATTCAGATCAATTCAATACATAATTAATGTATACAATTTTATAAATTATAAATAACAAAATACTAAAATCTCCCATTTAAAGATTGAATTTAATAAATATTATATAATATTTATTCAAAAAAATTATTTTAAATAAAAAACAATACTATATAACATAAAAATATTAATTATAAAACAAAATCTCAAGTTGGACTTGGGTCTACTCAAAACATGACCCAAACCAAAATTTGAAACCAAACTGATTATTGCACCGGTAGTTAAAAAACAAATTTAATTATTCTATTAGTTTCTATAATTTTATAAAATTTTTAATTAAGTCTTTATATTTTTTTTCTTTTAACTAGAGTTTTGTATCAATTTTTTTTAATTAGATCTCTTTTAAAAATAATTAGTTTAATTATATAGGAACCCAATTAAAAAAGTGATACAAAAATCTAAATAAAAAAAAGTATAAGAACCCAATTAAAAATAAAATTTGGTGCAAGGATTCAATTAAAAGGAAAAAAAAGTATATGAATCTAATTAAAAATTTCGTGAAACTATATGGACCAACAGAGTAATTAAATCAAAAATTAATAGTTGTATTTATTTGGGTTTTAAACAAATTAATTCTTAAAAAAGATATTAATAAGATTTTTGATTCTAATCGCAAAAATTAATTATAAATAATGTGTGACCTAAAAGATTTTATTGATTTTTTTTTTCACAAATTAATATGTCTGGACTCTGGAGTGGTATTAATTTGTAGATGTTTAAACCTTTATTTATGAGGTTGTTCAATTTTTTTCTAAAAGAAAGTGAGTGAAAATGTAGAAGAAGTTAAAGGGGATCCAAAAGGGAGAGAGAGAGAGAGAGAGACAAAACGGTGAGTATTAACAGAAAGAGAAGAAGAATGAAAATGGCCTTTCACCGGCCTTACTCAAAACCCCAAATGCCAATCCCCCCTTCTTCCCCCAACCAATCATCCTTCCCCTTTTTAATGGATCAACAACTACTCTCTTCTTCCTCTTCTTCCTCATGCAATGACCCTTACCCTTATGCCCTTGCTCCTCCTCCTCCTCCTCCTCCTCCTTCTTCCCAACACCTACCTCACAAACTTCCCCTTTGTAAATCCAACCATTCACACTCACTCTCACATCACATGAGATCATGACCCTTTCTTTCGCATTCACACAATGTACCTCTCTCTCTCTCTCTCTCTCTCCTTTCTTTGCGTCCAAAAAGGCAGACAGGATGGAGCCAGGCAAAACAAAAAAATTATATATTTTTATTTACATATATCATATATCTACTATAAATTTTGTTTCTTTTTTTTTTCTGGGGGGTTTATTTTTTTTTTCCCTTTTTTCATCAAAACCTTCTTCAACACCAAAACACCGTTTTTTTTTTCTGGGGTCATTTTTGTTTTTTGTTTTTTGTTTTTTTCTAGTGTTTTCCTTAATCCTTTGACTTGGGCGTAACCTGGGAAGGAAAGATTCGAAGCAAGAAGAAAAAAAAAGGGGAGAGGGGTGCATACGACTAGTCATCGATCAAGGGTTTCTCATTTTTTTCCTACATTGAAGAAGAAGAAGAAGAAGAAGAAGAAGAAGAAGAAGAAGAAGAAGAAGAAGACAGAGTGAGAGTTAATGTGTCAAGGATTTTTCATGATTCATTGAGAGTATTGACTTTCCAATGTCTGTAATACTCTAAAGTTGTGTTCTTTTTTTCTTTTTCCTCCAATTACTGGTGATCTCGATGATGATGTATGTATGTATGTATTTTTTTTCTCCATTTTTATTAAAATAGGTGAAAAGAATTGTTTTTATTTTCCGTGTTATCATTGGGGTGTATAAAAGGCTTGTTTTTTATCTTGGGATTTTTGTAATTTCATATTTTAGCTAATCCACTAAAATGGGGCTTGTGAAATTTGAAATAGCCATTGAGGTAAAGAATTAAGAAAGTGACTGTTTGTTCTGTTGGGGGAGTGGGGGAATGGTGTGTAGTACAGGAGAGAGTGAAAGGATAAAAATAATTTTGATTTGATCCAATGTGGTCCTAGAGTGTCAGGCATTGTTGTGGAGAACAAATTCTGGTCACTACTACTGTTTGTTTCACACTATCACTATATATGCTTTCACTTTGAGCATTTTTTTGCAGCTTGATTTGACTCTTAAGTGGGGCTTCTCTACTTCTATGACTATGAGTCTATATGGCCTTATTACCTGTGATGATGTGAGTTTCTTTGTCTGATTGCATTGCATTGAGCAATGAACTTGTTATGTCTAATTAAATGCTCATAATTTATCTTCTGAATGAAGTCAAGTTGAAAAGAGTGACATAATTTTTCTCATTTGTAATATATGTACATTGTTTAGTAGCTATTTTATTCTTTATTATTGAAGCAATCATTTGCATCCTGTGATAGTTTTATTACTGTTTTATTGTAGTTTTATGCATGTTCTGAACTTGTGGGATTCACATTCTTTCTTTTCTTTATAATGTTTGAATTTCTGCAAGATAGCATAGTGATGTATTTTTTTTCTTTTGTTCTTTTCATTTGGTCATGTCAATATCAAACTAGAACCTTCATGGATTAGAGAGAAAAGGGTGATTCCTACTACTAAAACAAACTATTATCCTCTTTGTTTTTTCAACTTTTTGGGTCCTTCCCTTTCCATTTATATTGTGTCATTGTGTTCCTTCTCATGTTAGGTGAGTTGGTTGTGCCTTGTTTCTATTACTGTTAAGGACCTTGAAGTTTCTGTTTCCAAGATAAAGTCTTCAACTTTTTTTCCTTCTGAAAAAAACTTCCCCTTCTTTTCTGAGTACTTCCTCTTTCACTCTCTTTAATCATAACAATTTTGCAGCCATCATTTACTTCCTTCTTTTGTTAACCTTTTCTCTCTAAAGTAATTCACTTTGATCTCTTCATTAGGCAGGAATTCAGAGAATCATGTCATTATTGTATTACACTTTATCTGTTACTGTCAATTTTGAGCACTTTATTATTAGATAATTAGTATCCAGATTTAATTGTTGATTCAAGAATATACCAAAAAGTATCAGCATAATATATAACATAAGCTCTAGTACCATGTAAGCTGAAATCTTAAATTTATGAGTTGTGATCTGTGATAGATTTGCAAAATGGTTGTAACATATGCAAGGCTTGTGGCTTGGTTGGAGAATCTATCTTTCTCTGTATCATATGTGGAAACCTAGTACAGTATTCTATGTAACCTGTCAAATTTTTATTTTTATTTTTTATTTTTAAAAGAAGATCCCAGTAGCATGCATGAATAGTTTTTTGTGTGTGTCTAGTATGTATATATGGCCAATTCTGCCATGCCTTTAATTATTCACCAATTTTTGGCATATTTTTCGCATTTCTGATTTTTTACGGTATTTTTCAATCTTTTGTAGGTTAATAATTAATTCGTCGTAGAATTGAGTTTTATTTGAACGTCTACTTTGAATTCTATTTCTATGTAAAGAGTTCATGATTGATTAAAGGGTTGATTAAAATGTGATTCTGTTTTTTATTTTAGGGTATCTTCTATTCTAATAGATTAAATACTAATTCGTCGTAATTTGAATTGTATTTAAAGATTTGATACTGATTAATGAGTTAGTTGCGTTTATTGACGGGCCAATTAGATTTAGATGTGATCTCTTTAGGCTTTGGGCAACAATTTATGGGCTGTTATATTACTGCCAAACACGAATGTTAGTCACATTCTTCTTTTTTCTTTGGGTTGAAGATGACTCACATTCTACTCTTATCTCATGAAAATAATTCTGGCCCAGGTTCTCTCTGTGTTAGATTTACTCCTAACATAAGGCCCAACTAATTGAAGAAAGACAGAAGCACAAAACATTGATTTCTTTAATTTTTGCTTATTTTTCTTTTTGATTTTCAGTAAAGATTTTTCAGGATATTTTTTTTATTGTCTATATTAAATTTATTTCTAGATGCTAAAATAGTTTTTGTTTCATTTTTCACATTAAGAACTCAAAATTGTTGATTCTCTTCTCTTGTTCTTCACCTTCTGTTGCTCTAATTTTTCTTATATTTTCCAACAACTAATTCTTAATAGATGTGACTGTCTCTTTAGTTGAAATACCTTAACATTCAGTCCCAAATCATATGACTCCTAATTACATAGCAAAAACGCGTGTTTCACTGTTTTCACTTCTTTAAAACAAACTTAGTAAATTGGACTTTGTATTATCTTTCTTTTATTGTGACCCACTGGCAATACATTCTAACTTGCTCTCCATAGCAGCATTCTAATTTTTTGTGGGACATTCATTTTTTATATATTTTTTCATAGGTACCTTCTACCTTCACTTATTGACGGATTTCTTTGGTTTAATTCTTGATTTGCCGTTTTAGCCACATGATATCATGTTCTAATTATGTAACTCTCATCTTCTTTTCATGGACAATACAAACAATCTACTTTGTTTACGACACCAATAGGAATTTTTAAAATTGTTCTCGTGATCTCATGGGAAAACATTCCTACAATTTTCCTTTCGTTCCATCCCTCTCCCTCCATATTCAGCTCGTTAATTTTGGTCTCGTCACTACTTTTTGCATTCATAGCCTTGTTCTTTCTGGAAATTCAATTATCTTTTCAAATGCACACTTTTGACCTATCTCCTATGCTACACTTGTCTCTTGCTCTAAGAAGCTCTCTCACATGCAAAATGCTTCTCCAAAAATTCATGATGCTCCTTTTTCTTTTTCTTGTTGTCCAGAAATTGCCTTTTGAAAAATATAATGATCCTAGAATTTGGACCCAAATCAATTTCGGATTTTTGATGGCTCTCCAAACTTGTTTTGTAAGATAGGCAGTGTTTTGTGATTCCATATCCTTGAATCCCAACCCCCATCCAACTTACTCTTCATAATGGATTCTCACTTTTTTCAATGGATACCTCGGTCTCTTCCTGATGCTACCCACTAGAATCGTACCACCTTAGCGCATATTCTTCTGCAAAATTGTTTTAGAAACTTTATGACATACATAGCGTATGATAGTACTGCTTGAATTACCGCTTGATTGAATAGCTTCTCCTTCCATTCTTCTAATTTACTCATTATTCTCTCTTCAATCCATGCTAAAGTTTTATTTTGAGATCTTTCCTAAGTAGCTGGAAGACCAAAGTACTTTCCAAGTGTCTTCCACGTGCCTAGTATCTCTTCAATATCAACCCTTTTCTGAATTGACACATGACTCCCAAAAGTGATACTCGACTTATTCGGATTTATCCTCTGTCTAGACTCCTCTGTGTATTCATTCAGCACTGAAATAATTTGATATGCTTTTTTCTCTTTAGCTTCTGCAAAAATAATGCAGTCATCTGCAAACAAAAGATGAGTAATTGTAAGGGATGTAGGAGCAATCTTTAATCCAGAGATGTTGCCTTCATTCTGTGCTTCCTGCATCAAAATAGTAAAAACTTTGGCTGCCAAAATGAATATGTAGGGAGATAAAGGGTCACCCTGTCTTAGGCTCTTTGCAGCTTGATTTTTTTTGGACAACTCGCCATTGACCTTAAATTTGTAATTGACAATTCTAACATATTTCATTAAATCCAAACATATTTATTCATGTCTAACTTGATTGCTATGTTATTAGATCCTCTTCTTCCCTTTCTGTTCAAGCTATGATATATCTCTTGCACGATCACCACATTATCTTGTATCAATCTCCCTCTTACAAATGTATTTTGAATTGGTGACATTATATCCTCCATTAGTCCTTTCAGCCTCAACACTAAGATCCTTGATATAATCTTGTATATGAAATTACAACAACTAATAGGAGTTAGCTAGTTAAGTCCTTTCAAATTTTAATTTTCGGGATCAAGACCACTGTGGCTTCACTAATTTATTCCAACAGTAGCCCGTTTTTGAAAATTTTTTTGACAACCTCACATACCTCCTTCTTGATTACTTCCCAATATTTCTGATAGAATAACCCATTTAAGCAATTTGGTTTTGGGGCTTTGAGACTCCCCATGCTAAAAATTGCATTCCTTATCTCCTCGTCTGAGACCTCAGAAATCAACCCTCTATCCATTTTCCCTGTGGCCCTCATTAAAATCTTGCTTAGGATGTTGTCATACCTTTGTCTTTTAGTCGAAGTGAACAATGCTTCAAAATGCTCTTTAATGTGCCTCATTATTTTTTCTCTCTCTTCCAACCAATAACCTGCTTCATTTTTCAATCTTTCAATGCGGTTTCTCTCTTTTCTCTGGATGATTGTTGCATGAAAAAAAGATGTATTCTTATCGCCCCACTTCAATCACTTTAATCTGGATCTCTGACCCCAAAATTTCTCCTCTTGCTTCCATAATGTTATTATTTTCTCCTTTAAAACTTGTACCCAAATCTGCTTCTCTTCGGTAAAATCTGAATCTTGTAACTTCTTCAACTCTTCTTTCAACCTATTTATTTCCTTATTTGTCTATTTGAATATAAATTTACTCCACTTTTTCAATTCTTCCTTACAATTATTCACCCTCTTTGTTATCTTTGTCCATTCACAGTTCTGTGTAAACTCTTTTTTCCATCCCTTCTTAACAATATTTTCACATTCCTCATGTTTAGCCCAAAATGCCTTAAATTTAAAGCTCTTGCTTATCCTATATACCGGTTTTGGGTCTAAAATTAACAGGCAATGATCCGAGCTTATAGTAGGCATAGTCGAAAATAAAGCATTCTCAAACAAAAGCCTCCATTCCCAATTATCTAATGCCCTATCAATCCTTTCTCTAGTTACAAACTCGTTTTTCGGATTACTAAATCAAGTAAATCTATCCCCTTTGAGATCTAAATCCATAAGAGAGTTAGAATCAACAAAGTTTATGAACTCTCTTACTTGGCTATGTGGTTTTGGGTGTAAATCCATCTTCTCCTCCTGATTCAAAACATCATTAAAATCACCTATAAAAAGTTGAAATTCAACCTTGTTATAATTAGTTGCTGTGATTTTTCTCCATTGCTCTCTCCTCCTACAAAATTAGGATTGCCATAAATAAAATTACATACCCATGCATTTTTTTATTAACAATACATGCCTTTATGTAGCTATCACACCAAAAATAAACATCAATGTTATATATATCATTTTAAAAGAGACATAGCTCTCTGGACAAACTCTAGAGTTCTATACAAAAAGTATTCTCAAAATGTAGTTTTTTCTTTAATTTCATAATAGATTTTTCTTTTGATATTGTTTCAATGAGAAAACCTAAAGCTGGCATGATTTGCTTGCACATATTGTGCAATTCATAAACTGTCACAGGGGCCACTACCCCGCGACAATTCTAACTTATGATACTCATGGCTGAGTTAGGGGCATGTTTAGGCCCGCCTCCTCAGCCATTGAGTCTTTTATGATCTCTTCTCTCCTCTGATGGTCTTCCTCTATTGGCATTGCTTCAACTGGTCCTGGTGATTGCTTGCTTTTTTTACCAGCTTTCCAAACTTGTAAAGCAGCTTTTTCTCCAAACATATCTCCCATCAACAATTGTTGCCCGTCCTCCCTTTTTCTTTTCAATTTCAGCTTTTTCTCCATTCCTTGTACAAGTTCTATTTCATATTCTATAGCCACTACTAATGCTTTGCTATTGTTGGGCTCTAATCTTTCATCTTTATTGCATGTTTAAGTAATAAATACCCTATCGGCTATTGTATATATCTGCTTGTTATCCTGTTCTAACTCTTTTTTTACCCCAGTGGTCTCCGCTTGCACTCATATGATCCCTTTTATTATTATGTTGGGCTTCAATGGCATTATTTTCTCTTGTAACTCCTTTCATTTTCTCCTTTGCCATGTTGTTATTGAACCTTTTAAGTAGTTGTCGAATAGTGAAATTATTATCTTCTTCTTGCGGCCCAATTCTAAAATGATGAATATTGTCATTGGGCCTTTGGCAGAAGTCAGCCCACATACCTTTAACTGCAATTTTCTCTCTTAACACACTTGGCCCACCCGTTTCTTTGCCCTTCTCATAGATCCTTTTGCTGCCCTTAATATCTTTATTCCCCTTTTCACATTCCCTAGCATCTCTGTCCACTTCTTCTGATTTAATTTCTTTGACAAGCAGATCTTCTAGGATATTCTTCCCCTTTTCCACATATCTATGATCTTCTTTGCCAGATCTTCTAGGAGCTTCGTCTATAATGTCCTCTTTTATTCCTCATTCTTTTTTCTATGCACCACCAACTTTACTCCCTGCTATTTCTTGTGTTGACTCACCTCCATTCCTCCAATCATGTTCTTCATACGCAACCTCTGTCTGGTTCTACCCTGAGCTACTCTCTTCTCTGCTTACCCTGTACTCTTTGCACTTCAACGCTCTTGCTTGTGGCACTCTCAAACCAGTTGAATACCTTGGTTCCTCTAGGTTCTAGATTGACATTGCTGTTGGTTTTTTGTACTCCTTTTTGTTATGACCGATAATACCATAGTTCAGACAATAGCTCTCCAAGATTCTTTCATACTTAAGTTGTATCCATGTATTTGGATGGATAAAGGCAAATGTCGATGCAACATTCAGGAAAGAAAAGGGTTCTGGTGCAATGTCTGTGGTAGTCAGGGATAACAGAGAAAGAATTGTGTTAGGCTTCACAGAAAAAATTCAAGCAAATTCAAGCATCAAAACAGAAGCAACAACAATTAGACAAGTAATAGTCATAGTTAATAATCTCCAGATGGGAAAGACTCTAATAGAATATGATAATTTGAAACTCATGCAAGCAATTAAATCCAAGGGTTCAATAAGAAAAATTTCAGCAATTCTTCAAGACATTGATATGCTAATGGAGCAATTACTAGAAAAGGGGTTAACTTGGACTCCCAGAAATGGGAATCTCCTCGCCTATAAAGCAGCCAAGGCAGCAGAAGTAAGGACATTGTACCAGAACTGGAATACTCAACCACCTGCAGACATTCACAAAATCATCAAAAGTGAAATTCAATTTGATTAAAGTTTGAAGATCAACAAAGAATTAAGTTTTAATAAAAGAGGAACAAAGTGATATACAATTAAGGACCAAAATGGATTAAGAAGAATCAGAATCCTATACATCATTGTGAGAAACGGGAAACGGTTTTGACATCACTACATTCTGCCACTTCTTTTGTCAACAATGTCAAAATTTGTTAATGCGGCACGTTAAGTAATATTACAATACACACCTAATAATTAATGTTCTGAAAATCGAACTAAACCGGCCAATTCAACTGGATTAACCAGAAATCGATTCTCTGATCGATTCGGTTGATGTAGCGAACCAGTTTGCAAAAAATGCTGAAAAAATTGGCCGAAGCAACAGTTAATTGGTGAACCGTCAGAATCGGCCGAAATTTTAGAAGGTTAACCGGTTCATATTTAAAAAAAATCTCCCCCTTTCCCAAAACGGGCTTGTTTCAGTTTTGGGCGAAAAAAGAAAGAAACGCTCCCAAATCCCAATCCCCCCTTTCGCAGGCGCTCTTTTTCACAAGCAAAAGTAATTACCCTAACCCACGCCCGTTTGGAAAACTTTAGAAGTAATTTTTTTGAGCTTTTGACTTATGAAAAATAGTAGTATTAATGTCTGATGCAATTTTCAAAACCAAATCGTAGCTTTCTAAGAAGCTATTTAGGAGCTTATAGAGAAGTTAAAAAAATAACTTCTCTCATAATGCTACTACTTTTTATCATATTTCTATAAAATAAGTACTTTTAGAACTAAAAACTCAAACACAAAATAACTTATTTATAAGCTACTTTTAATATAGTCATTTATTATTTAAGTTATTTTTTCAAAAGTAGCTTAATTAAGTTGTTTAGCCAAACTGGCATAGACAGAAGGTCAGATCGAAGTTCTTCTCCTCTACGTCATTGCTTTGGACTTACAGATCGAAGTTTGTGGCTGTCTTCTCTACGTTAACGTCGTCTCCTCTTCAAGCCCAATCAGTTTGATTTGTTGGTCAGTTTGCTCGATCCTCGTCTCTGTCTAACCTTTCCTCCCTTGCTGTCAGCTTTGTTTCTCTTTGGCGGGTTTCGTTCCTTCCTCGCCCTCTGTTTCGTTCCTCTGTTGCCATATATTTGGTTCCTCCTTCGCTGCCGATAAGCTCATGCTTGTTCATTTTTTTTATTTTTATGATTTTAAATTTCTATTTTTTATGATTCTAAACCTGAAATATTCGAATAATGAGTTTTTGATTATTTTGTTATGTTTTTTTATTTAATTTTATATGAAACTAGAATAAATTTTGATGATTGATTTCATATTATTTTTGTTGATGCTATTCTGTTTGTTAAATGACTGTGTTGATGGTGGTATTTTGTTAAACTTTTTGGAATCATTTTTTGATGGTTAATTTTTTTTGCTGGAGTTAATTTTTTGATTGTGGTGTTATGGATTTTGATGAGTTAATTTATTTAAAACTATTTTTGATTGTGTTGTTGGTTGTACGATGAAGATGGAACGATTTAAAATAAATTTTTAATAATTTTATTTTATATTTAGCTAAATCGATTGAACTTTGGTTAAATTCTGGTTAAACTATTAAACTATTAAATCAGTTATTTTATTAGTTTATTGATCGATTCAGTTCTTGTAACTTTGCTAATAATTTTAATTGGTTGCTAATATGATAAGTTTATAAAATTAAATCAAATTAATTCTAAATTGAAAGATTCAAATACTTTTATGATCTCTTTTAATTAAATTTTAATTTAATCTAATTTAATAAATTTATTATATTAATAATCCATTATAATTTTTAAATATATATCGTAATGTCACGTTAAAAAAATTTTTGACCCTGTTATTAAAAAAAATAATAAAAGAACTTATATGAGTAACAAATGATCTTTTAAAAACTAATTTTACCATTTAAAACAAAGGTTTTAAGCGTTTAAAAATTAAAACCTTGCATTTGTTTGTTTGTTTGAAGATTTCTTCGTGGGTGAGACAATGAGGGTCACTCATGAAAACTTAGGGCCCCGCAATGGAAACATTGGAATGTGTTAGTACTTGATAGCCTACCAGCCAATGACATGATATTATGTGCCACCAAAATTTGGGGCCCGTTATTTTGCCAACCATACATTTCATGCAGCATATATCATCGTCATTCAGGTGGAAGAGCTGTTTCGGATTAATTTTATTTTGAGTCCATATAAGATACGAGTTAAACCTTAAGGTACTCCTTAAGATTAGTTGATTGCATAAAAAGGTTTTCGAACATTTTAATTGTATTATAAAAATCTTTAGAGATTGAAATTTTTGTATTATGTTGGTGCTTACTTTTTTTTGGGTTGAATTATTCCTCATATCATAAATGACGTAACACATTTTTTTTTATACTGAACTTAGATAAAGCGAGATTGTTACAGATTTAGCGAGTAAATTTTGTAGTGATTTTTGAGATTTATGTATTCAATTTAGTTCTCAAAACTTTAATTTTATTGTAATAATTTTTTAGATTGAGTTTCGGATATCATAATGATTTCCAAGCATCTTTTTAATAATGACTTAACTATTTCAGTATTGATATGGTTATTTTGTGCCACGTTAGAGTTTGCGATGACTAATTTAGGTGGTGAAATTGTAAATTAAACCCAATTTGATTCCTGCCTTTCTATTTAATCCTAATATTCTTTAGTCTCTCCCGAATCTTGTGAACCTTACCTTCTTCTTCTTTCTCCTTTTCATCTGATTCTTCTTCTTTTTCCATTAGACTTCTTCTTTCTTGTTATCTCTCTTTGAAACAAGCAACAATGGTGCTTCCATCCACATTTCAGGAACGACTCCACCATTCTTATTTGAAACTTCGAATATTTTTTATGCATCCAAAAGAACTCAATGTAATCAAGCTCTTGTTTGTTACAAGCGGAGAAAGAGTTGCAAGCAAATAAGTTTCACATTTTGGCTTTCAAGCTTGCCAACTCCAGAATCACCAAATAAAGATGCTTCTTTATTGATCACAAAATTGCTTCTCAGAACTTTTTAAATCCACAATTTTGAAGTCAAATACGATTTCTTCTCCTAACATTTTAAGTTAATGCCACCTCTCTTAATTACTCTTCTGAAATTAGAATTGGAATTGATTTTTTTTTTTTGTATTTTAGGTTTATTCAAAATGAGGTGAATGAGTTTGAAGAGTTATGTGAAAAGAAAGATAAGTTTTAGACAAAGTTAAGATGGTGGAAATGAAATAATTCAAGTAGACTGTGAACGAATTTGTGGTGAAATATCCAAGGGAAGTTCATGGTTTGAGTAATAAAGTAAATGAGGTAACATTGACACCACAAATTAGAACTTCCACGATCAAATCACATAATTTTATGAAAACTTTAAGAACTATTATAGAAATTTATTCTAATTTTAATACTATGGGTTTGTTTGGGTGAACTTTTAAGAAAAGATCTTTTTTTGAGTTATCTTTTTTTAAAAGATCTTATAGAGAAGTAAAAGTAATTTTATGTTTGGATATCTCATATTAAAAGATCTTTTATCTATCAATTATGTTTGGGTATAACAATATAAAAGTACTTTTTTGTTTATTTATTACATGAAAAACATCTTTTTTTTAAGAAAAAAAATCTTTTAAAAAAAGATGTAAATTACAGCTTCTCAAAAAAGATCTTTTTTTTATTTTACTAGTGCTTTTACTTTTACTACTAGAAATTTGCCAAACACGTTAAAAAATTAAAAAAGATCTTTTTTTAACAAAATAATGGCATGGCACCCAAACATACACTATATATTTGATGAAATGACATTATTTAATGTTAATGAATCATAAATAATTATTTAAAACTAAATATAATATTTATCATTCAAATATTTAATTTTAATTTTAATTTATTTTAAATTTTATATAATGTGACAAAATTTAATTAGTTCTACACCAATGTAAAATTATCTTTATAAAGTATGACTAGTCTCATTTATCAATTATTTATAATACAAGTGAAATTTAAAATAATTTTATTTCATATATACACAATTATTTAAAATTCAAAAACTCGGACGACGATGATAATAATCATATTAATATTGATGTTAAAGGATAATAAAACTAATTCTAAAATATTAACTAAACAAAGAAAATAAAAAATAAAGAAAATTTAAGAATAGATCTCATCACGGGCTCATTTTGTTTATATTATAAACTTGTATGAGATATTTGATGATATTTTAGTGGTATTGTGTTTTATCTTGTTACGGATCTATTTCAATTTTTTGAAAAGAACAAAACGTATCTGACGTTATGTGGGTGAGTGAAAATTTTTTAATTAAAAAAAATTAAAACGGCGTGATGGATTGTATTAAAATTATTTTTTAAATTTAACTATGCATAAAATGTTAGCGATCGTATCGTATGTCTATTATTTTTTAAATTTACGCAAAAAAAATGTCATTAATGTTTTATTTGAAGGCATATTTTTAAAATAGTGGATGGAAAAACGGCGATAATGTTTTTCTGTAATTATAAAAAATCTCCAGGACAATTTATTATAATAAATAATATGAAAACTAATTTATCAAAATGTACAAAATAAAAAATAGATGCCAAAATGATTTTTTTCATAATTTATGTAAATTGTGATAGGGGTCCTGCGGTTTACGAATACACATAATCCGCTATATGGGTGTCATCACGGTTTACGTGTGGACGTAAAATGTGCATAAACCGCGAGATAGGTGTAGCGGTTTATGCGTTAGTATAAATACGCCGAAGGGGTCTCGCGGATTACATTTGTGCTGGAGAAAAAAGTTTTCTAGAGAGAGAAAAAGAGAAAAAAGTGGCTGAGTTGAGTTGAGATCAAAGTCGGGACCATGGCGGAGACACGCAGTCTATACAGGCTCAACGGCGTTACGCATGTTTCTGGGAGTATAAACGAAGAGGTTAGTTTGGTTATTTTTAGTTTCGTTATTGTTAGTTAATGTATTTAAATTTAGATTTAAATTATTATTTTAAATCATAAAATGTAGTATTTAAATTATTATTTTAATCGTTTATATCTTTCATTGAATTTTGTGATTAGAAAATAGGAACTGTATATTACCAGTTTAAACTTTAAAATTGTAATATTTGTGATAGATGACTATAAATTACTGTTGGATTTTTTATATGTTTGGTTTCTTCTGTCACATGCTCCAGCCGACTAGGTGTATATATAGTGTCCGGAGGCAGCAGAACATGCCTCTGCATGACAGGATCGTACGCATATATGCACGAGCTTATATTATGATGTTGCTTTCCACTCAGTTGTTCAGTGACAAGAGTGGAAACCGGGTTCATATACGGTAGTTGCCCTTTGTGGCGAGGCTTGATGATATGGGCAGTTATAGCTGGGGGTCGGCAGCGTTGGCCTGGCTATATCGTTGCATGTGTTGGGTGGCCAACAGAAACATGATGAACTTGGCAGGCCTCCTGCAACTACTGCAGTCATGAATTTTCTGGCGGTTTTCTAGCCTAAGGCCGCAGGGATTCGACACATATTTCTTTCCATTGGCATCCAGGTATACATATTTGTACAGTTAGGCTTGAATTGTAACTTTTTTTAATTATGGTACTACCTATTAACTTTGTATAACATCTTTTTTCGTTCAAGTGAGCCACCTACTTGCCTTCATCCGACCGCAAGAAGGAGAGAGTCGTCCAGTGTCGCCTAGTGTTGGACCGATTAGGCGATCAAGATGTAAGTTTATTCATTTTGATTCAATTTTTATGTAGTACTTAACTATATATTTGTTAGTTAATAGACTAATTAATGTATTCTGTCAACATCTGTAAATTGTTTGGGAGCCTTATGCTTCGCTTGACGTGATGGCTGTTGTTCATCCAGAAATTCTCACAGAGGAGCACAGTCGGTTATGTCGTACATGTACTTACTTGATATACTTCATCGTCATTAAGTGGCACCAGGTGGATAGGGTGCTGCCACAGTTGAGTGGTGTTCAGCACGAGCCTGAGCCGGCCTCGAACATTGATTGGCTCCATGCCAAGGATGGGAGGGGTGGGGACAGATGGTTCCTGAGCTACTACCAGGTATGTCACCTTAGTTGGCAGAACATGGTCGATGCTGTCCTGAGTATCCCCCGGCTACCTGATCCCGGGCCATCCGTAGACTTTCTGTGATGGTGGTAAAGAGTGGCCCATAGGCTTCTGTCGCCAGATTCTTTGATTGCCGATCCTAGAGCCGAGGAGATCTCACAAGATGTTGTTCAGAGAGGGTCATCACAGGCTCCTTCTAGGATTTCCATGCCAGACGTGCTAGATAACAGGCGCGTCGAACGGCGACGACGCGTTGGTACTCGGGCTACAGACCGGGAGCGGCGATGGCTGGATGACATGATTCAGGATGATAGATCCGGTGGCAACGGAGTCGGACATGCCGATCACCGTGTCCGGCGTGGTCGTCCTCAGCGTCGGGATGGTTCATCAGGGGACACATCTGCTGGTCCTGGTGATAGACCCGCTGAGCATGCAGGGGGCGGAGACCCAGGAGATTCCTCTTACACATGTTTCGAGCTCCCAGATATACCATGACATCCATGGCTAGATGTATGATGACTTGGCAGGTCCGACTTTCACGATGGATATGGACCACGAGGTTGGGAGTTCACAGTTCTATTTCGACTTTGCAGATCTCATCCGGGATGACGACCCTTCGCATTTTCAGCAGCAAACCCCATAGGATCAGGTGCCTGAGACCCAACCCCAGATGGACGTTGCGTAGGGGTACCACCCAGATATGGATGATATGCAGCGGTACCAGCCGCAGATGTCTGACCCTCATAGATTCCAGCCCCAACTACATGTAGACCTGAATGAGCCTGCTGGCAGTCTGTATGACAGTTGATTGGACATGGGAGGGACGCCTGCATCTGCAATGGCGTGGGCATACCGGTCGATCCTCCAGCACAGTAGTGTCAGAGGCCCGTCAGAGTGATACGGGCCGCTCGATGTGGTACAGGATCGCATCTCCTGTGTGCATTTGGACATGACTCTGACGACAAAGATGAGGACAAGCAGGAGTCGTAGCTTACTATTTTATGTTTTCATTGATGATACCTATGTATGTCGGATTTACCATGTACTTTTTGTATTATGTGTGTTTGTACTTTGTTTGTTTCCATTGAATTAGGTGTATGTAATGTATGTTTTTTATTAACCTCATACTTTGTTTTATGTTTATATAAATTGTATACTAACGCATAAACCGCTACACCCCTCTTGTGATTTATGCACATTTTATGCCCACACGTAAACCGTGACACCCCTGTCGTGGTTTATGCTCATTTCTCGTTGCACATAAATCGCGACACCCCTATAGTGGATTACGTGTATTCGTAAATTGCAGGACCCCTGTCGCGATTTACATAGATTATGAAAAAAATGCATTTTAGTATCTATTTTCTATTTTGTACATTCTGATAAAATTGATTTTCATGTTATTTATTATAGTAAATTACATATTTTTGGTCATTTTAATATGTTACACTAATTTCGGTCCAATATTAAAAATAAAAAATCTCTCAGTACGATAAAATTATGTAAAAAATTAGTGATTGACTGATTGTTATTATTGATAATTGATTATAAATTTAATTTTAATAGTTTTGATATATTATTATAGTATAATTTAATCTTAAAATTACATTAATTAAATAAATAATTTATATAAATTTATTTAAATAATTTACAAAATCACATTTTATTATAAAAGTTCTTAAAATGTTGTCCTTATCCTTTTTTTGGGTGACTTGTCCTTGTCCTTTATTTTCTATTATTTCCATTTTGTTTAAATCCGGGAATTATGGGGCAACAAGTAACAACGGAATCAAAATCAAAATTCAAATTGGCTAAACTCAACGGTTAGTTAGTAGCATCCAGCCTGGAACACTGGGCCATAACCGCAACCATCCAAATAATACAAAAGCTCTTCCCGTTTTTAACCATGGTCAACGTAACCCTAGTTAATTTTTAACCGCACATTTCAAATTTAGGCACGAAGCCTTTTTCTCTCTTTTCCACCCCTTGACGCTGGCGCTTATTTAAACAACAAACTAAAACATTTAGCAACTCACCATTTCAATCTGTGACAAAGGCGTCTTAATAAACGCCGCTCCAGAAACTTCTCTTTTTTTTTCCTCTCTTTTCAATTTTCCATCTTAGGGTTTATTTTCCCTTTCCAATTTTCCCGAGAAAATGAGAGAGTGCATTTCGATCCACATTGGTCAGGCCGGTATCCAGGTCGGAAACGCCTGCTGGGAGCTTTACTGCCTCGAACATGGCATTCAGGTACCTGAAATTAGGGATTTATTATTCTTATTTTCCTTCGAATTGGTTGGTTTTTTCAGATCTAGGGTTGTTGAAATCTGTGTTTTCCTCTTTCGGTTCAGCCCGATGGACAGATGCCGAGTGACAAAACCGTTGGTGGAGGAGACGATGCCTTCAACACCTTCTTCAGTGAGACTGGCGCCGGAAAGCACGTGCCACGCGCCGTCTTCGTCGATCTTGAGCCCACCGTGATCGACGAGGTGAGGACCGGAGCCTACCGCCAACTCTTCCACCCCGAGCAACTCATCAGCGGCAAGGAAGACGCTGCCAACAATTTTGCTCGTGGCCATTATACCAGTAATTTTTTCATTTCAATCCCTAATATAATATCCACTTCCGATTTTGATTATCATTTCCTATTTTGATTGAAACGGTGCGTTTGGTGGTTATAGTTGGGAAGGAGATCGTTGATCTCTGCCTTGATAGGATCAGGAAGCTTGCTGATAACTGCACCGGGCTCCAAGGGTTCTTGGTGTTCAATGCAGTTGGTGGTGGAACCGGTTCCGGTCTTGGTTCCCTTCTCTTGGAGCGTCTTTCTGTTGATTATGGAAAGAAATCTAAGCTTGGGTTCACTGTTTACCCATCTCCCCAGGTTTCTACCTCTGTTGTTGAGCCCTATAACAGTGTCCTTTCCACTCACTCCCTCCTTGAACACACTGATGTCGCCGTGCTTCTCGACAATGAAGCCATCTATGACATCTGCAGGCGCTCCCTTGACATTGAACGCCCCACCTACACCAACCTCAACCGCCTCGTCTCTCAGGTAAAATTTGTTAAGAATTACAATTTAATAATTTGAGTTGATTCAACTTTGTTTGAAAAAAAAGTTGGATATGAAGATGCATAAAAACATTGCTATTTGCAGGTGATTTCATCCCTCACTGCCTCTTTGAGGTTTGATGGTGCACTGAACGTTGATGTGACTGAGTTCCAAACTAACTTGGTTCCATACCCAAGGATCCATTTCATGCTTTCATCCTATGCACCTGTTATTTCTGCTGAGAAGGCCTATCATGAGCAGCTCTCCGTTGCTGAGATCACCAACAGCGCATTCGAGCCGTCCTCCATGATGGCGAAGTGCGACCCTCGCCATGGCAAGTACATGGCCTGCTGCCTGATGTACCGTGGTGACGTGGTGCCCAAGGATGTGAATGCTGCTGTGGCCACCATCAAGACCAAGCGCACAATCCAATTTGTGGACTGGTGCCCAACTGGTTTCAAGTGCGGTATCAACTACCAGCCACCGACAGTTGTTCCCGGCGGTGACCTTGCCAAGGTGCAGAGGGCTGTGTGCATGATCTCCAACTCCACCAGTGTTGCTGAGGTGTTCTCAAGGATTGACCACAAGTTTGATCTCATGTATGCTAAGCGTGCTTTCGTCCACTGGTATGTGGGCGAAGGCATGGAAGAGGGTGAGTTCTCTGAGGCTCGTGAGGACCTTGCTGCTCTTGAGAAGGATTATGAGGAGGTTGGTGCGGAGTCTGGTGAGGGTGAGGAAGGTGAAGGAGAGGAAGACTATTAGACTGCCAGCCATGATGATGTGTTTCTTGTTTTCTATTGGACATTTTAGTTTTTTGATGCTTTGCTGTGAAAACATAATGTTTGTGCTTCTACCTTAATAGCACAATGTTTTAATCCACTTTTGGTTTTATATTTGCAATTTTGCACTATTATAATTTTTACTAATCCACCACGTGTTTCCTGTTTTAACGTTGCCTCTAATGATTCAAAACCAGATAGATGAATTTAGCGAATAACATAACATGAAAGGTTATAGCAAAATTATAGTGTATCACCAACACTCTTCCTTAGTAGCAAAATGTTAAGTTTCTCCTGTCCGATAATTAGTGATATAATTACTTATACATGCCACTGCTGTAGATTAGGTGCCAGTGACAACGAGATAACTTGGATATGATACCGCTTAAGGCCAGCAACGGTTGAGTTGTATGAGTAATCAGAGTTTTTGGGTTTCAAAGTTTTGTTTTGTATTAATGCAGATTCATTCACATTTTGGATAAACAATTAAAAATAGGTGAGTTCTATGGTGCCTTTACTATGGTGCCTAAACTGCCTAATTTTCTTTTAAAAGTAAAAAATAAAATATTTAAAACAAAAAATAAAATATTTAAAATTTATTAAATATTATTTATTTGTCTTTTTTAGTAAGTTAGGTACAATATTAAAGGCACCATAACATTCATCTTAAAAATATATTCGAATTATTTTTGCACCGACAAAAATATTTTTGAATTTTGTTATTGACTAAAATATTTTTAAATAATTTTAAGGTTTAATTAAAATTAGTCTTTGTAGTTTTATTAAATTTCTAATTAGCTTCTTGTATTTTTTTAAATTAGATTCTTATAATTAGGTTATTTCTAGCGTAAAAAAATATTTTTTCGCAAATTGAAAGTATTCATAACTAAAAACTTAATTAAATTTTTTATCGCTACTTTGAGAAAAATACTTTATTAATTTTAACATTTTTAAGATAAAAAGGACCTAATTCAAAACTAAAAGTAATGTAAGAGAATTTAATTAAAAAAATATAAAAATTTAATTAAAAATTTAGTAAAATTAGGGGACGCAAATTAAATCATAATTTAAAAACATGTCTCAAAGTGCTAGGATGTAATCAAAGCTCCATTAATAGAAAAATACATTAATAGAAAAACATGAGGCCACTCACTTGTAGCTCCCTTGCCAATGTCAGTTTCACACTTTAACTTGTGTGGTTGTGTCATAGAAAGTTTTATTTGCCTAGTCAAATTTTATTACGTTTTTAAATTACTTGAAAATATTTGTATCGATAACAAAATTTAAAAATATTTTTGTAAAAAAGAAAAACAATTTAGATATATTTTTAATAATTTATCCTTCAAATTTTTATAAAAAATATTTGGATAACTGTTTAAAAATTATAAAAAAAATCAAAGCAAATTTCAATTTATAAATTTTTTAACCTTATTATTCTTATGCTGAATTGTGTTGAATATATTTCGGTGTAAACGACGTTTTCTGCACTCATTCGTTCACATGAAAATGAATGCAAAACGACCAATCATTACTATGAAAATGTATTATTGTCTATATACGACATAGTTCCAGGTTGTGAATCAAGATTTTATAAACACACTATCATTTTCACAGCTAACTTATGGTTTGTCAAGATCATCCCAAACACAAACAGAAACAAAAATTCAGAGAAACATGGCTGGCAAGTCATATATAATTTCAGTAGCGTCCAAGCTTTTCGACGAGACGATTCTCTATCTCAATTCTCTTCTTCATGATAGCAGAATACTTGGAACTCAGATTCTGATCACCAGCATGCACTGAAAGCTTGCAGCTCAGAGATGTTTTCTCCAATTTGCTCATGTACATATCAGAAATCGGTAAAAAGCCGCCTTTCTCGTTGCATAGCCAGCCGTGCGCCGCTCTCACTGCAGCCCCAAGAGAAGCTGAATCTGTTGCCAAGTTGAAACCATTAGCTTCTACCAGAATGAAGGCTTATACTTCAAACATCAATAATCAATACTTACCAGGTCTTTGAACTGTATAAACATCACACCCAAAAATTGAAGCTACTGAATTAAGAATGCTATGGTTCGCTGATGCTCCACCAGTGGCTATAATCCGCTTTGGTGGAGAGGGCATGCCGAATCTTTCAGCATGAGCTCGCATCGACAGAAGTTGACCCTCGATTAATGCTCGCACCTTGAGTTTAGCAATTATTGCTTAGTACTTAATAACTATTACATAATTTTTTAAAGTATTCGAATATTTCAATTGGTTTTGAGGTATATGCTAACCTCAGATGGAGCGTCAAACTCTTCGACTTCCTTCTCCTTTAGTCCATCAAGAGAATTTTCTGAGAAATTTTCTAAAATGAACCGGTGGAAACCAACTGGAACCATGGAAAAGAAAATGTCAATATTTTATTGTCGATGACAAAGTCAGATTGCTATTAAGTTAAAGCAACTTGGTCTGTAGGAATATTAGACAAGTACCTGGAAGAGGGGGTAGAATTTCATGCTCCTTGTAGTAGAAACCAATCTTGCCGCCTATCGAGACATATTGTAATGAGAAAAGAGAATGTTTTACTAAGAAAGAGTTATGTGATACTAACCATTTAGAGGTGGTGTTTGCTCTAGAAATTTGTTGAAAGTGTCCCAAGATTGCTCTGCACATCGGTTGCGCACATCTAAAATTGTACCATAGGGAGCGGAGTGAGAAACTACGAAAACTGTGTGTGTCTTGGAAATATATGCAATGGCAAACAACAATGACCGTAGTACCTTCTCGGGTAAGGGACCCATTTTTGTATACCAACATTACCATGTAACCATTTGCATCTACTGGATTAGGGAAGACATGTCCTTCTAAACCTGGATTAGGATCTTTGGTGATCATAAATACCTGAGAGATATGATAGAATGTGTTAGTATAAAATTATAAGGTGTTAATATATAAAGTGGTTTAATTTTAGATAGGTGCAAATAGCACCTATCAGTTCTTAGATTCACTAATGAGAAATTAAGACAGATTAACAGCGATACGGCAACTTAGAATGATACCCACAAAATTCAAAAAGAAAGAGGTATCCTAAGATGATGAATTGTAACCTACAGTGTCACTGGTGCCGAGACTGATTGCAAGATCTCCCGGAATATTAAGCGTCAAACCTGCAGATCAAAATGGTTAGTATCTTACAATATAAGAAAAGTTTTTGTATGATAATGCCAGTTATAAAGCACCACAAGATTAAGTGTTGGGATTTTCATATGCAGGGATGATTTTCATCATTCAAACCTAGATATAATAAGAAAACTTGCCATGGTTTACCAAACACATCATAACTTTTAAATTAGTTGTAATGTCATATTAATTGAATCCTTCTCGAAAGTTATCAGTAATAGAATTACAAATGGCATGCCAAGTATAATATTTAAGTGAACGAATACCGAAATCAGAAATACATAGCAGAATATACTAAAAGAAATTATAGCACCTGCCACACTATTAGGATTATCTCCAGACCACTGAACAACCAAGCACTCCTTGTTAAACTTGTACCTATTGGGAAACAAAGAAGCTTAAGTCATTAATTTAAGCATTTTGGTTCAGCAAAAGCAACGAATAACCATTTCAATTGACAAGTTGATGTGAAGAAATTATCTTTTATAATACAAGCATACAAACTTCTGTTTGAACTTTTTGCAGACACCTAACATTGTTACAATTTATTGAGACTTGTTTATCTAGTTAGTGAACTATTAAATTAATTGGAAATTGACCAGGTGCCATAAGGAAGGTAACAAACTAACTGCTATTTGTCAAAGTTTCATTGCATTCCAAAAGAGAAATAAATCAGAGAAGTGTGCAACAGACCTATCTACAAAATAGGGAGCAATATTTCCAGCAACGGCATAAGCAGGTGCTAACTTTCCAAGTTTAGACTCCAGATCAGGTGCAGTTGCCTGCAAAATAAACATTAGAATTCAAATAAGTATATTGATTGAACACATAAACATCAATAACCAAATTCAATTAATAGCATTCACAAACCTCAAGTGCTACTTTAGACCATGTCTTCTCCTTTATATCCATCAAATTCATGCCGCCCCCATCGGCATGATCAATGGAAGCGTATTCCCCAAGCAAAAGAGAAGCCATGAAGGAGCTAACAAGTGAGATCCTCTCAGTGTTGTTATAAACATCCGGCTGAGTTTCAAATATCTTCTTAATCTGAGGACCAGTAAACCTCTCATATGCTCGCGAACCGGTCACTCGAGCCAACTCAAGAGCTCCCCCGAAAGCCTTCTCTAACTCCCTACACTGAGCAGTGGTGCTAGAGTCCATCCATATCGGAGATTCCTTCACCGAGAAGGCATCTCCGAGCTGAGCCAGCAATGGCTTAGCAGGATCCAATGATTGCAAAACCTGAGAGCTACCATTCTTCCAATAGACACTACCATGCTGCTGTCCACTGCCAGAGACAGCAGCAATCTTGCCGAAATCGACATTAGATTTCGACGAAAGCTTCTGAAACATAAGGTCAAGAGCTTCCACCCACATCAATGTGGGAGAAACAATTCTACCATTAACAGAGGTGTCTCTATAAACCCCATCTTTGGTTTTGTAATGGGGCAATTCAGAATCAAAGTGAACAAGTTCATTGGCAACAATATTGAGGTTTGAGTCCAAAATTGTAGCCTTTAAGGACCTTCATACCAATAAAAATTGAAACTTTAATTTCATGCAATTCAGATTTAAGTTACAGTATTACACCAATTATTCAAAGAACAAACATATGATATGATCAATCAAATTTCAATTGAAAAATAGCACATTGTGGGGAAAAAGATTAAAATTTTGGCGATGCAGATGGAGAAGATGAACTCACTGGGTGGAGCTGTCGAATCCGAGAAAATACGAATCCTGGGGAAGATCGAAATCAGCCATTGGAGCAAAATCAAAAGCTATACTTTTTCAGTGGATTTTCTGGAAACAAAGAGGAGGTAGAAATTGGATACAAACTTGCAAAATCAAATCATTTATAAACAGAAATTTTGGATGAGAAATTGAGAACAACTTGGGACAGAGTGTTTTCGGGTATTCCGTTAATTATTGTTTTGGTTATCCGGTGAGGTTTTTCCGACGTGGAGAATTAAAATAAAAAATTAAACTTTTTATGAATTTCCTTTTTTTATTTATTTTGAAAAGGAAATTTGGCTTTTTATCTTTGAAGTGAGCCCATATTTGGACGTTATTATTTTGTTAAAAAAAGATTTTTTTAATGAAAAAAATCTTTTTTTTTTTTATTTTTTAATGTGTTTGGCAAATTTTTAATATTAAAAATAAAAGCACTAGTAAAATAAATTTTTTTTTTGAGAAAGTGTAATTTACATTTTTTTAAAAGATATTTTTTCCTTAAAAAAAAGATATTTTTTCTTAATAAACAAACAAAAAAGTACTTTTATATTGTTATATCCGAACATAATTGATAGATAAAAAAACTTTTTTACATGACATATCCAAATATAAAATTACTTTTACTTCTCGATAAAATCTTTTAAGAAAAGATAACTAAAAAAAGATCTTTTCTTAAAATTTCACCCAAACAAACCCTCACATCTGCAACTTTTAATCAGGATTCAAATCACTGAGAGGCTGTTTGGTTTTTTGAAAGTATTTTTTATTTTTACTTTTAAAAAATAATTTTTATTTTAAATTTTTTATATTTTAAAAGATATGATTGATTTGTGAAAAGAAATTTTATTTTTAAATATAAAAAATAATAAAAATATGTTTAGTTAGTTATTTTTAAAATGTATTTTTAATATTTTAAAATTACAAAATTATTTTTATAAAATGTATAATTTTAGTTATTTAATCCTTTTATTAAGTTAACAATTAGTTTTTTTATATTATCAATATGAAATAAATTATTTTTATAATAAAATTATTTTTTTAAATTTTTTTTAAACAATATGGTTCTAACTCTGAATAAATAATGTCAAATAGATATTTTAAATAAAAAATATAGGAAATTAATATTTTTAAAACAAAAATAAATTAATTAATAGTAATTTAATATTTCAAATGCAACACAAATAAATACAAAAAATGTAATAAGATAATTAAGTATTTAGTTTAATTATTATTCACTATCTTTAATTCAGAGTGTATATTCTTATTATTGAATAAAAAACTTTAATAAATACATATTTAATCTTATTAGGTAATCAACTAGAATAGGACCAACTTTAACAACTTTTTAAAATTATTAAACAATAACATATTAAACTTGTAACCACTTTTAAAAAATAAAATTTTAAATTTGCAACCCTTTCATCAATGTGAAGTCCCATCCTATCCTCTCTCATCGCCCTATCGTTGTACCCTTTGCCGCAACTTTTTTATGCACTGTAAAGGGTCAACCTGCCAAAATATCTCAAGTTTAAGAAAAAGAAACATCCAAAATTTAACAAAAAAAATATCCCAACTTAACAGTAAAAATATTCTAAGTTTTATGAAAGAAACATTCTAAATTTAACAAAAAAATTAAAATTTAATAAAATAAACATCCAAATTAAACAAAAAAAATTTCATAAGAATAAAAGAAAACATTCTAAATTTTATAAAGGAAACATTCCAAGTGTAACAAAAAAAATTTGAATTTAAACAAAAAAATATTTGAATCTCGTAAAAAGAAATATCCGCAAGAAGTGATAGTACACTAAAGAAAACATCTGAATCATCGCAAAATGAAATATCCGTTTTTCATGAATAAAACACTGATCATTAATTACATGTTCTAGACTGAAAAAATTTTAAAAAGAAAATATTGAGAAAACAGTAACAGATATAAGCAGCATTACCTTGCAATCGGCAGCAAACAACGTTTATAGCGTTGCTCGTTCTGTGCACCAGGTGCAGGGGTGGGCGCCGGCGGACATCCATTTGAGGTCAGCATCAGGTCGCATGGTACAGTTGGAGTTGTTAGTCGGTTTCTCTCTATTTCTAGCAAGGAGTACTAGCAAGCAGTAAAATGGATTCTCAGATATCTTAGTGGTACTTCTAGGGTTTGTTTATGTTTTGGGAGTGGCCAACTTGTGTTGGATGACTACACAGATGCGGATATGACTGTGAATCTTGATTTAAGAAAGCCTACTTCTAGTTATCTTGACTTTAGAAATGTGTTGCTTTATCTACCACATAGGCATAATACATTGTTGTTGTTGAATCTTCTAAAGAACTCTCGTGGGTGAAAAAATTTCTGTAAGATTTAAGCATTAATGAAGAAAAATTTGTGTTATTTTGTGACAAGAAAAGTGTTGTCCATCTCAGCAAAAATCTGACATTTTATTCCAAATCGAAGCACATAAAGCTGTGGTATTATTGGTTTTGTCAAACACTTGAGATGAAGTCATATACACTTGAGAAAATTCATACTAATGATAATAGTTCAGATATGAAGTTTGATTTTTGCAAAGAAAAGACAAATTTAGTGGAGTAACTTATTTCCAACTTAAGTCAATAAGAGGGAGATTTATTGGTGGGTCTCTATGAAACCCATACTTAAAGAAAAAAAAAAGAAATGGGGTGAAAAGGGCAGTGTCATTTGATTTTATTGAATTGGTAAATTTGTTCCAATTTTTATAAAATTTTAGTATATTGTTCCTGGTGTAAAGATAAATATTAAGATATAACTTGTTAGTTGTATTATCTTATGTTTTGTCTGATTTAAAATACCCACTTTGTGGAGGGTTAATGTTGATTTCATCAATTTTGATGATGTATTTTGTTGATTATTGAAATGTCCTAGTACTACTAAGAAAATTAATTATGTACTTATTATTTTAATAGTAAAAGATTTTATTAGACTAGATCTTATAGATTTTTTGTCCCTCTTTTTAAAAAATTTTTCACAATAAAAATTTGTGTATTTGATCATTTTAATTTCTGCTATTAAATTTACTATTTAGAGTATTTTAGGAATTTCCTATTTTATTATACAAGTTGTAAACAAATTATTTTTAGTATTTTCACCATTAGACAAGTTCTTATCTAAATCTCGATTTTTTCCCAAGCTTCTTCTAATTGCTGATGCTGAAAATCCTCCTCTGGTTACGACTGCAGAATATTCTCCTCCATCAATGGTTGTAGCTCAAGTGGCAGAAAATCCTTCACCACCTATGGATGCACCTCAACTTAGCTAGACTATGATGCATCACAAGACTCTCAATGCAGAGAACGATTTCAATAATAATTTTTAAATCGACTAATTTCATGAAATTTGTTCCAAACAGAGTTCTAAAACACCAAAAACAGAGAACACTTGATATTTAAAATATCTTGCTGGTGCTTATTACTCAACAGTTATGAATATGTTCCTCACTTGATCTTTCTAAATGGTCCTTTGATTGTGGAGAACTTGTTTTGTTTCGTATTATGTTCCAATGACAATTTGATCAATATGATTAGAGATCTTATTATTATAAAATTTGTTTTGTTAAATTTTTTTTGTCTCCTATTAAACTTCTCTTCCACCTCAACCCATGACAACAATAAAAAAATTTCGTGACTTACAAATTCAACCCAACAGAATATACAAAATCAATTATAATTTTAGTCTTTATCTTATCTTTATCTTTATCTTACCTTTATTTGCTTTCATCTTTCATAAGCCAATACTCTATATATACTTAATTTTACCTTCATAGTTTACAATTCAATCAATTAACAATCAATAAAAATTCCTTCATAGTTTTATCACCTCCTATATATTATGCTCTACACACGCAAAGTATTAAGCTTCAAATAAACATATATATTGAAGCCAACTAAAAACATAACTAAGATCTCTATATACATACATAAGCAAGAAATTAAACCCTAATTAAATGCAAAATGATGCTATTTAAATAATTCTGGAAAAGACCACATTATGAACTTTGCATAAATATCAGACTCCAAAAATTCAATATGAGCAGCACGTCCAACAAATGAGTTCAAATTCTTGCCATATGAAGTCACATCGAAATTCACATCACAACGCATCAAAACTCGACGATGTTCATCGTGATTCACTCTCACTTGATCCAAAATATCATTTAACATTTCTATGAACATTCTTCCTTTCTTTGATTTGTCATGTGATGCTGCTGGGCATGATTCTATTCTAGCCGAATGATAAGGAATATAACCATCCTATTTTTTTAAAAAAAATAAAGAAAAAAATTGTTAAATCATTATTGCTAATGATGATAAGAATCAGTAAATAAATAAAATTCGTAGAGATGATTTTTTTTTTTAAGAAACATTAAAGAAATTAAAGTAATACCTGTGGAGAAGATATTAAGATAATATTCCTAAAGTATTCCAAGGTCTTTTGCTGGAAAAATGAAAAGAAAAGAAAAAAATTATTTAAAAAAAATAATTAATATTCGGTATAATTTACTTTTCTCAAAATTTTCTTAAAAAGAAAGGTCACATTTGATCAATTAAAATATTTTTAAAGGTAAAAACTCAGGTGCAGTCAACTTTACTTAAAATTGATAAGTGAAAGTCATTTGATGATTTGACTAAATTTTCATCTAAAAGCTCTCAACTATTAACTTCACATAAAGTCCACTGTACCTAAGTTTTTAGCTTTTTTAAAATAAGAACTATTGGACTATTAAAATATTTTTGAAATTTAAAGGTGAAAAAAAATAAAGTTGATATATAATTTTTTTTATTTTCAAAGGACTATTCTGTTGCAGCTCTGAATTTTATTTAAGGGTTTTTTTTTTGTCAATGAGTTTCTGCATATATAAAGTGAAGGTTCAAATTCTCAATACTTACTTAAGTATACTAGTGAACTACTTCACATGAAATTTACTGCACCTCAGTTTTTACTTTTTTTGAAATAAGAACTATTAGACTATTAAAATATTTTTGAAATTTAAAGGTGAAAAAAAAATAAAGTTGATATATAATTTTTTTTATTTTCACAAGGACTACTTTATCGTAGATCTTAATTCTATTTAAGAGTTTGTTTTTTGTCAACGAATTTCTGCATACACAAAATAAAGGTTCAAATTCTCAATACTTACTTAAACATACTAGTGAACTAACTACTAAATTAATCGACCACGATTAAAGTTGATATATAATAGTGTAAGATTTATAATACCTTAGAGAGTTTATAAAGAAATGTATTTTGAAAATGTGGATCATCTGTGAATGTGAGTTGATGAATGCATTGTGTGCCTTTTAACTTCTTAAAAAGCCATAATCCAGAATTGAATAATGAGTTGGAACTATAAAGATACCCCAAATGTGGACCAGATATGGACATATACGTATACAAGTATCTTAGATATGGTTCCATCAAACTATCTGCAAATACATAATCAACACAATGTTACTAATAATTAATACAGTTAATCTAGATGTAACAATTCTAGCACTCACATGTTGTCGATGTTGAGGGACATAATTGAATAAAGTGATAATTTGGAGTTTTAATTTATTTTTTAATATTTAAATAATTAAAATTTTAAATATATATGTTATTTTTTGAAAATATTAAAACGATAAAAAAAATTAAATTTAAAATTTAGAAGAATAATTAAAAGAATTAATTAGAATTTTTAATTAATTTTTAATTGAATATATATTGAAATGCTAGGAGTAAAATAGAAATAAATTATTATGGATAAAATTAAAGTCAAATATAAAAAAAAATATACTTCTAATTTATATTTTTATAAATGGAGATCATACTAAAAATATTTTTAAAACTTATTTTTTATTGAAACTTAATGATATAGTAACATTTTTATTAAAAAACAAATACAAAATAAATAATACTATTCATAAATTATATAAATAATATTTTTAAATGGTATTTGATATTGTTAGAATATAATTAGGATCAATTAGTATTATTTAGTATATCTGAATATTTATTATTACGATTCTCTTAGTACTTATAAATACCCTTTTATATTGTATCATTTCAGACAATTTAAATAGACAACTGAAATACATTCAATAATACACAAATCCTTTCTCCAGTTTAGTCTCTTGTTTCTAACAGATATATTATTTTGAAACAGAAGTAATATATTGTAATATGTATAAAAAATCATGTATTTATATAAAATAATATTAAAATATAAAATAAATATTATTGCAAATGTGAGCTACCTGCAAGTGCAGATCTTATAATGAGGTTGCCCATAGAGTGTCCAACAAAACTTAGCTGAATATCTCCCAAAATTCCTGAGTTTGAAGCTTTATCCATTTTTCTCTTCACAAAAGAAATAACTTCTTTAGCCAGCCTTTGACCCATTATTCTAAAATCATCAGATGTTGTTCTATCTTCATTGGCTTCTGACATAAGAAATTCCACTTCAGGATCAATTAAAACCCATTGATTTCTAACAAGTCTTAGGTCTAAATGATGCCCCTGCAACATTTTATTAAACGATAAATATATAATCTTTTTTAGATTTATTTCAAAAACATTTTAACATTTCATCAAATACCTAAATAAATCAAATATGATTTTATTCGGATCGGATTGAATCAACATATTAAGACATGTGAAAAAAGTTATTTTTAATCGTCATTTATTTTTTTAGCAGTAATAAAAATAATCATTAATATATTTATTGGCAATCAGATATTATCCGTCTTATTTTTTGTCGTTAAAAAAATTTTAATGATCGCAAAAAATATATAATTGTCCTTATAATATATAGTAATAACAACAAATATATAATTACTACAGAAATATAAGTTAAATAAGATATATAGTGCGATTATGTTACTGTCATAAAAAATTTGTCGCTAAAAATAATTTTTGTTGTATTATAGTAGGGTTTAGAGAGGAGAATAAGATGGACATGCCTGAAAGCCATGCACAAAGACAACAATGTTCAAGACATGAAAATGGTGTTCCGATTGGTGGGTAATGTTAGGTAGTCGTTGGAAGCTGTGTGAGGCTGTAAAAAGCTTGGTATGTATCAAATATGAATCTTGACTAATAGTTCTTCGTTGTTCATTTGTGATGACATGTTCAACAATCACAATTGGTGTTCTTAAAGGGTCTCCAAATATATGCATGTCTTGAATTGATCGGTTGTTAATCTGCAAAAACAATAGGCATGCTTTAATTAATTAATTAATTAATTATAATCAAATTTAATTATTCCTAATAGTCCGTATATGATTCACGATTTACTTAATTACCCGCATTTGTGCAATGCTCCTTCGATGCATCTCAGCACGTGTTACTGCGGTTTGAATAGGCTGTGTATGAATTACAACACAAATTTTCATTTTATTATTAATCCTTTCAATTAAAAATTATTTATTTTGGTTTCAGAAATATTTTCATCAGCAACCAATGAGAAAATATATTTTAAAAGATAAAAAATATATGTATTTTTTATTTCATAAAATTTATTGATAATAGAATTTGTGTCAAATCTTTCAGTAATCTTTTCTCAATGTAATTAAACGATAATTAACAAAAAATTTATCTTTTATTTTATTTTTGAGTTATTCTTCACAATATTCATAGCTAAAAAAATCTCTCAATTGTAGCATTTGAAACAGAGAGTTAATACTAAACAAATAAAAAATGACAGTCACAAGAAAAAAAATAATCCACTTTATTAAATTTAAAAAAATTTATTTAACTAAAAAATATCAGTAATAATATTTTTTTCATATTTTTTTAATATTGTTACTTAATTTTTAAATATTAGATATCGTTAATATTTAAGTTAAATTGAACTTTTATATATACTAAACTAAATATTATATAATTTTTTAAAAAATTAAATCATACTCAATACTTTATTATTATTTTTTTTTATAAAAAAAAGAACTGAGGAACCGAGGCCTCCATTGGCCCTCATATGTCTACCCTTATCTATTATATTAAATAAAATTATAGGATACTCGAAGAAAAAAGTTTGAAGACCAGCCATTTTTGTTTATATTGTTCGTGTATTTTTAGTTAATAGCCTAAAATTTTTAATCCAACACTATACTTTTAATAAACACTTTTAAATATTATTGACTGGTCAAAAATAACAAATTATACTAATCTTATAATATTGGTTAGACTCATTTTAAATTTTGTTTAGTATATAGTTAAGAAACTGTCATATATTTTATCAAAGATTTAGTTAGAAATTGAAGGAGATAATAGAAACTTCTAAAAGTTAAACATTTTAAATTTAATCAAAGGATGAAGTTTATTATTACATGAGATAGAGATAAGTAAGCACTAACCTCGTCATTAAGCTTCCATAAAGTGAGAGCTCTTTTGTGTTTACCACGATTTGAAGATAAATTAATCCCATTATTTATATAATGATGGGGCATCTCAACCTTAGAGTACACCATCCATATTGACCATTCAACTTTTCTATCCTTACACCATGTTTCTCTTAAATACTTTAGAATCTGTATTTTGTTTTCCCTACCAACAAGTGAATATAATCATGCATGTTTATTTAACATTCAACCATCAAATTAATAAGAAAAAAAAAATAAATCGATCCCTAATTTTTTAGTTTACAGACATTTAAATTCTTGAGAATTTAAAAATATATTTAAGTTTTTGACTTTTTCAAAATCTGAACATATTGATTCCTGAGTCTAATTTGTCTAATTCTAAAAATTCTCTTACGTATATATTCATATCAATCAGGTCAATATAATAAGAATCACGTTTGATTTTTCTGTTGAGTCTGACAGATCCAAGTAAATATAAAGGATTGATATGTCTTGATTTTAAAAATGTTACGAACTTAAATATATTTTCAAATTTTTGAAGATTTAAATGTCTACAGATCAAAATATTAAAGACCTATTTGTTTTTTTTAAACGATACAAAATGAGAAAACAAACCTGTGAAATTTTAAAAATTCGTTCCATAAATTGAACAATTGATCTCCTAATAAATCCAAACACTTCCAAAGTTCTTTTTGACTAAGAGATTTGAGATTTCCAGCATTTAAAAAATCGACACTAAATTTCTGTACAAATTTAGAAGAATTAACCGTAGTTATTTTAAAACGGAAATAGTAATTCATATATAAGTTGAAAATGAAAAAAATAAAATAAAATAACCTCTTGGCCATTTTGTGATTTTTCTTGTGTCAAAACATGATTTGCTTGAAGTATGGAATTTAATGAGGTCATATTTAACAGAAATTCTGAAATATCAATAGCTTGATCAATTGCTTTACTAAGTCTTTGAAGTTCTTCAAGTAATATATCACGAGCAGTTAATAATGCTTTAATAAACATTTTCTTTTTCACATCTAAATAAGCGATTGCACCAAAGCCCTGCTTAATTTGTCACATAAACGTTTTGTTAAGAAACTCAATATAAGGGGGTTAAGGAAAAATGTGACACCTAATAATAATGTTTAATAATTAAGACATACTTGATTATTCTTCACTGTGTTATAACTTTGGCCAACATTCACTTCACTGGTGCCTGAATTTCTGAAATAGATAAATTAAAGTGAAAATTTGTAATTTTTTTTGGGTAAAATAGGTTTTTTATTTCTAATATTTGCGATTTTTTTTTAAAATATCCATAACATTTAATTTTATTCAATTTTGTCCTTAATATTTTCGATTAATTCACTTTTGTTTCTAACGTTTTCAATTTGTATCAAAATTATCTTTGGAAATTTTTTATTTTGTCCATAACATTTTACATGAAATTAACATTCAGGAATAATTTTGACAAATTAAAAATATTAGGAACAAAATTAAATATAATTAACCGTAAGGAATATTTTTTAAAAAAATCGTAAACGTTAAGAACAAAAAACATCCTTTACTATTTTTTTGTTATTTTAAAGTGAACATCTAACTATATGTATTGAAGCATGGTGAATACTATAATGCCTTTAATATTATGCCTAAATTACTAAAAAAGTAAATAGATAATATTTAATAAATTTTAAATAATTTATTTTTTATTTTAAATATTTTATTTTTAGACAATTTACACGCTACAATAAAGATAACATAGAATTCACTTTGAAGCATGCTCATAAAAACTTGTGATTAAAAAGTTAAGGTCATATTGTACTTATCTCTCTTGAGATTTTATGAAATTTTTAGTTCAATTTTAATTTCTTACTTTTTTTAAAAAAAAAATACATTGATATCTCCTCAAATATATTTTAGTAATAACATGCATTTGATGCTTAAACATTATTCATGTATGCATAATATTATGAAACTGCTCATTATAAAAGACTAAGATAAAAAAACATATATATTGTTATATCTAATAAATCTTTTTGTAAAAGGATAGAGTCTCTTTTTGAATTTATGTCAATTTTTGTATAAATTTTTATCAGCTTATACTAATTTTTTTAGGAGAAACCAAAATTGAACTCTTAATCTTTTGTTCATAAATAAAAGCTCTGAATTTCACCAAATAAAAATTAAGGTTAACATTAATTAATCTTAAAATGAAAGCATGGTTGATTAACCTAATTAATTAAAGATGATATTAGAGTGTGGCAAACCTGGGAAATTTTGATGAAGATTTGAGAATACATGTATGTACAGTAACATCAATGAGCACTGCATGTAAGGAATCAAAATAGACAGGACAATATGAATGCAACCCTAATAGAGCTTTAGGAGGAATCCGAAATTCATGGATAGTTGGAGAAGAATCCAGAGAAGCTTCCAATTCACCACTATATATTATACCAATGTCAATCATAAATATGTATAATGAAATTTAATATTTTCACTTCAGGATTAATAGTCAAAATAGTACTTAAAAAATTTTATATATACGTTAATTTAATTTTCAAAAGATATTAACAGAATAAAAAATACTTTTTAGAAATTAATTTGAGGTATCTAATTTTTTGAAAACTAAATTAACACATTTTTTATTTTTTAAGAATAACTACTTTAACCGATTTTTTAGGTTTATTTGTTCTATTAGTCTCTACAATTTTATCAAATTTTTAATTAAGTTTTTATTTTATTTTTTTTTAATTGGATCTCTACACTATTTTTAATTTTGTAATTAGATTATTTTTAGTGTAAAAAATATTAGATTTAACTGAATATTTCTTTACAAATTAAAGATATCTATAATTAAGAACCTAATCGAACATTTGATCACATTTTTTGGGAGAAATATTCTGTTAATTCTAATATTTTTGACATGAAAATGACCTAATTATAAAATTAAAAAATAATATAAAAACCAATTAAAAAAATATAAAAACCTAATTACAAATCTGATAAAATTATATAGACCAACAGTATAATTAAATTTTTTTTATATGACTCACCCGTTATCATAATATTTGGGAACATACATAAGCTCAAACTTTAAAATAACAGCAGTACTAATGAATCCCTGCATTATTTAATTTAAGAGCATAATAAGATAAATAGGCAACTACACATAAGATCATGGATGAAATATTTTTGAAGAATGAGATCATGGATGATTAATAATTAATTACCTCAAATTCAGTATGAAATAAGTTGAATAAGATCATGATACATAGATAAATGTCTTGCTTTGCATATCTAATCCGAAAGGGCTGTGTTGAGAAACTGTTGTCTTTTTCTTCAATCCTCCATATGCCCTTTATATAGCTTGGATCCATCTCATCAGGAGCTATATATATAGTTATTAATCATACCATTTAATAATAAGATTTATTTTTCAATCATGCACTGCCACGTAAAGAAATTCAATCATGTTACGTCTACATTAAAAATTAACTATTAAATTAGTCACTTATATAAAATTATATTAAAAATAATCGATTTAGTGACTGATTTTTAATATATACATAGCATAAAAAAATTTAGATTAAATTATACAGCTGATCTCTACACTTTTAGTAAAATTGTAAATTGGTCTCTACACTTTAAAAGTTTGTAATTAGGTCCCTAAAGAGAATTAAAATTTATAATTTAGTCTCCATTGTTTAAAAAGTGTTTGATTTAATAGAATATTCTCAACATATTCTCTATTTTAACAGAATATTCTAAGCATATTTTAAGAATATTCTGTTAAATCAACACTTCTTGAACAGCGATGACTAAATCACAAATTTTAATTCTCCTTAAGAATTTAATTACAAACTTTTAAAATATAAGGACCAATTTGTAATTTCATTAAAAAATATAGGACCAATTATGTAATTTAACAAAAAATTTATCCATACATTTCAATTATAGATTACTAACTATATTGTCAAAAGCAACTAGTTTTTTAAATTCATTATTTAAAAAACAATTTATAGGATTATAATACAAATCTGATTGAATAAATGAAACTAAATAAAATCTTTCTTAATCTTAATTTAAATTACCTTCGTACTGAACAACTCTAGAGGGAATTCCGAAAGATTGATTTTCATTATCATCATCCCATCTCATGGTAATTTTAATCCTATACCATCTACACAAATTAAAACAAAATAAACATTGTCAAATTCAGTAAAGGAATTCTAAATAAATAAAGGGAAAAAAAAAGTAATTAGTTGGAGATGTATGTATACCCTTGCTTAAATAGGTCAAGATTGTGAAATCTGTGAAAGTAAATGCCAATTTGTGGTACTGTTTCCAACATAATAGCCACCTAAACTTTTATCACAAGGGCGATGATGATATATTACACAATAAACCCTTTATATTTGACAATTTTAGTATTTCGCACCAAAACATTCTAGTTGTTATGGACTTAATGATAATAATAATTAATATTAGTTGCTAATTGATGAAGTTCTTCACCAAATAGAACCATTAATTGATGACATGATGAATAAACATCTCATTGCAATGTGTAATTAACATTCATTCATTCTCACCTCCCTCCTTAGACCTGCAAATTCATGATAATGTTACAACCAAATGTCAGATTTTAACCAAAAATTAAAGCCCTACTATTACAATTAACAATTAACCCTCAAAATTGTGGCCTTTGTTTTAGGATTTGTTGGTAGAGCCTCATTCTAGGAACTGATCATGCCCATGAACACCGATTTTAGCTAAGATATAACATCCATAACAAGCAATGCTTAAAAAATGTGGCTGTAAATTAAAATATAATTGACCTCCTAGTTAGGGTTTTGGTAACAAAACTTATTAACGAATTAATTAAGAAAAAACAAAGTGAGGGAAAACGAATACCTACCTGAGAAGGGAAATGTGATTCTGGAATTTGCAATGAAATTGTGTATCAAATTATAGAATTATGATTACAATTTAAAGATTTGGGGATTAATTTGACTTGTTTGCATGATGCTTTCACCTCCTTAAAAAAAGAAGCGTGTGATTCTTTTATATTGTTATCTATTTTTTATATTTTGACAAGTAAATTTTAAAAAAATTTAATAAATAATATCAGAACCATTTATGATTAAATTATTAAAAATTTATAAATTTATTTTATTTAAATTTTAATCTTAATTTATGTTTATGAAATTAGATTTAAATATACACTACTTTTAGATTGTGTGACACATATTAATAAAATTAAAAAAGTACATACAAATGTATAAAGAATACATAAAAAGTATATAAAGAAAACACAAAGTATATAAAAAAATGTTGCATTCTTTTATATATGTGTCCATCCTAAATATTAGAACAACAGCAATGTTAATTCATAAAATCAAAAGAATTTAATTTATTTTTTGATCGCTACATATCTATGAATTTAGCATATTTACCATAAAATTTTTTATATGTACTATGATTTAATATGTGAATATGAATTCAATTTTTTTTTAAAAGAAGAAAGTTCTTTATTTTTTTTACCATTTTACATGCATTCATTTTCTTGGCAAATTCAATATTTTTTTTGTCATGTTTTACGTGAATTGAATTATAATTGTTGATTTTAATCTTATCAATCAAGAATTTTTTGACACACAGTTATAATTTTTTTCTTTAGGGTTTGAAAAGACACTGATAGAGGACATATTAATAGCACGTGAAACTTGTGCTCTTCATTCAGTTAGTTCAGTTAGCTGAATTTTCTTTTCATTTTTTATTATGTCAGGTGGCACAGTTAAATTTTAAGTAGGGGTGGGCATGGTTTGGATTTTTAAAAATTCAAACTTGATCCATTTCAGAACCAGTTTTATGATTCATGAAACCAAACTTAAATTGGGTTAAAGAGAGAAACAGATTTAGAAAAATAAAAACCGATTTAAGAATTTAAATCCGACTTTATTTACAAACCGATTTTAAATTCGATTTTTAATATTCAAGTCTAAAATTCATTTTTTTTAAATCCAGTTTTGAAACCAATTTTTTAACCAAAAATCCTGTTTTAAAACCAGTTTTTGAAAATCCAGTTTTAAAACCAATTTTTAAAAATCCAGTTTTAAAACTAGTTTCTTCAACCAAAAATTCAGTTTTAAAACTAATTTTTAAAAATCCAGTTTTCAAACAAAATTTTTTAACAAAAAATTTACTTTTAAAACCAACTTTTTAGAAATTCAATTTTGAAACCATAATTTTTTTAAAAGTAAAATTAATACTAAAGTCATTTTAAAGTGTATTGGTTCATTACAACTAAAATTTGGTTCTTTATAAATCTAATGACAATAACTAATCTATATAATATTTAATCATTCTCAAAACATCAAAAGGATACCACCAAAAAATCTCTCTAAAACAACAACCACAAAATATCAAAAGATGCCAAGTTGCCAACAAAATCATCAAACAACCACAACCTTTGAGGAAAATATATCTGCAAATAACAAAATATACCTTTGTCATTTTGAGACAAATCTTTGAATGAAAGTATTAAACCAAATGTGAATACTGAGCATACCTAGTCATCATCAAGATTATCAATTGATGTCGCCATAGAATAACCATCATCATTAGAGAAAAATATATCTGCCAAGAGAATCAAATTAATTATCAAGTCTATATTCAACAACTTTTAATTAGTAACTAATACCTAAATTATAAAATAGCAAGATGACAAAAATAAAAATAAAATAAAATGAGAAGAAACATGAAAAAAATTCTATACCTTGATCAACTTGTTGAAGACTTCACCATCATCATCTAAAGCAGAGAAAAGATCTTTCTTAAGCCAATCTTCTGTGCAAACTAAGGCCTATACCATTCTAGGTGTTAAGGAACTACGGTATGGATCGAGGACTCTTCCTCCAGTACTAAATGCAGACTTCGAAGCTACCGTAGAAACAGGTATAACCAATACCTCCGAGCCATATTTTCAAGAATTGAAAATCGGGTTGAGTTGACCTTCCACCAGTTTAGTATATCAAACTTATGGGAGTATGGCTCGCATTCTTCTTAAAAATATCTATCAAGTTCAGATCTTGTATTTATTCTATGACTGGTTGCTTGCAAAAAAAACCCATGCCATGAACATCGGTATTAATGTTGTCGACTTGAATATCTTGCGTATCAGCTTCACTTGCTTCCTCAGAACTTTGGTATTGCTGATAAAGAAACTTTATGCACTTTGACAACTTTGACTTCAATTCGCTTCCTTTTTCTTCTCCAACTAAGTAATCTAAGAATTAATTGACATACTCAATCTTTTGCATTGGATTAAGTACGATAGCAATCAATAACAGCTTATTCACCGAATCAGGATTGCCCCAATACTTCTCATACTTAACCCTCATCCTTTCCGCCATTGACATAGTACTGAAATCAACAGAATCACAAGAATGACGAATAAATCGTCCAATTGTAAATACTTCCTTCATATACATATCACTGGTAAACATATAAGGTACCAGAAATATGTACAATGGCATCACTGAACACTCGCAAAAATGGTACAATGGACTCAGCATACTCCCAATCTGAATCAGAAGGCACACCTCTCCCTTTTCCTCCACTCATCTCTCCTATATAGGTATTGTCTTTCAAAGCAAGCAACTCAAATTCTTTGCGATGCTTCTAACATTTGATAAGTAGAGTTTCACCTAGTCTCAACATCCATGCAAGGCAAGCCTTTATATTGGATTTTTTCTAGTTCAACACACTTTTGAAACCTAGTGGCTCTAGATGGGGAAGATCTAACATATTTTACTGTACTACGAATCCTCAAGATTGATTCATCAATCTCTTTCAACCTTTCTTTTACAATCAAGTTTAGAATATGTGCACAACACCTCATGTGAATAAATTCATCATTCAAAATAATGCTATTCCAAGAACTCAATCGCTGCTTCAGATATTTAATTGCAACATCATTAGATGATGCATTATCAACTGTAACACTAAATACCCGATTCAAATTCTAACTATTTAAACAAAACTCAATTGTTGCTCCTATAACTTCTCCTGAATGACTTGTCACTTGGCAAAAATTAAGTATTTTTTAATGTAATTTCCAGTCCAAATCAACAAAATGTGCTGTCAAACTCATATAAGTAAAATTTTGAATTGAAGTCCAAGTGTCAGTTGTTAGACATACTCTACCATAATTTGCCGACAGAAAATTTTGCAACTTCATCTTCTCTTCAGCATAAAGAGCTCCATTGTCATGTGCTAATGTAATCCGTGAAGGAACTTTGAATCTTGCTTGTAAGATATGCATAAATCTTCGGAATTTCGGGATCTCAACAAAACGAAATGGTAGCTCTTCCCCAATAAACATTTCCACAAGTGCCCTTCGAGCCTCCTCTTGGTCAAATTTGGAAGCACTGAGTGAATTTAAAACACCATGCTCATCTATAGTCGGTGTGGTCGTTATTTTTCTTCTTTTGTTTGAATCATTATTAGGATTTTGCTTGCATCTTCTCAAATGGCCTCCCATTGAGCTGGTTCCGTTTCCATATTGTATTAAACTACCATAATATTTGCATTTGACCTTCTTCTTAATAGCATTCTCTACATCAAAATAATCCCAACCAGCCGACCGATTTTTACGAACACCTGACGGTAAAGAAGATGGTTGAGTGCTAGCAGACATCCCTGCTACTTCAATACTACTATTTTCAGTCATCTTGCTCTGCATATAAAGCAAGGTACATAACATAAAATTTGATGTCAAACATATTAAAATTAACACAATATAAAAAAATAAGGAAAACTTGCAAAAAAAATCAAGAAAATAATGTTGTAAAGAGAAACTATAGAGTTCACAATTAATACAAACACAAAAATTAATATCAATATAAAAGAAGAAATATATATGTACTAGAAAAATATTGAAGAACATACTAATTTTGAGTGAGAATTCTATGATTCATTATTCCATCAATCATTCAAGGAATTATCCCTATTGGGACCTCATTCACTCCCTCGAGAATAGTTAAAAGGAAAAGTCTTAAAATTTACAATTCATAGAATTAATCCATACAAGGGGATATTCCAGTTTGAGGGGTGTTTAAAATATTCCCAGACGCTAAGTCCAATAAATTAGTGTATGAGAAATAGTTATAGCTATATAATGCAGCAACACAAGACACAAGTACACAACTGCATCAAACTTCACAAGTTCAATTAATATTTAATATTTAACTTTTTCATTGATGAGATTATAAGTCTAACAAGTAAAAATATCATTGAATGCTACAATACAAAGAAAATTTTACAGCATATATGAACAAGTAATCACAAAAAATTTCCTCACCAAGTTTACAGCACGGTAATTCAATTCAATTACTGATTCAATATCTATTTATAATGCAAGGAAGAGAAAACATCAACTTAGTTCCCATCTACAAATAAAAAGCATCACATTGGCTCAGGTAATATTTTGCTCAAATTGTAACTCAATGTTAAAGAAATGTAGAAAAGCTACATAGATAAACATCAGCACTTAGTATTATGATTATGAACCTTCTGGTGATAAATTTTTTTTCAAAACTTCAAATTCACAAATAACACTAACTAGACTCTCTTGTTAAAAGAGAAGAAAAATATTCTAGAAAATCTAAACATGGGTTTAATTTGGTGGTTCTGGCACAACTCTCAGATGATCTGTTCTATACACTTACAAGCACATTCAATCGGACAAACACATAATCACAAAATTGGAAAGAGAATCTAGATTTGAATAAATTGATGCAGTTAATTTCTGGAATATCTCCTTGTATGATTGTACCAGATCTTTGCATCACTGAATTCTATACAAGCACAATAATGTTTTACTATATACAAAAATAGATGAAACCATAGGATCAATCCACATTATAGGATCAGTTTTGTTGTTCAAAGAAACAGGAATTAGAGTGAGATATGTTGTCCCGTTAGGGTATTTCATGAAACTATATCTAAGGAGCAGAACCATGAACAACATGAACAATGATGCTATCACAATCCTGCCATACCACTTCTTTATTTTTTTTAATAATCCTATGAACAATGAAGTTGCTGAAGTGAAATATCATATGCTTTAACAGTATGCTAGAACTAGAAACCAATAAAGAATGAAATTAATTGGTGAAAAATACAAAATAGTAAAATATCACTCGTTCACCAATATTAGTGAACTTTGAGATATCCACCAATGAAAGAACAATCAAATCATGGAGGTATTTTTATGTCTCAACAACAGAGTAGCATGATGAATGAACAGGAACAAAATTCAAAGCTAATTAAAGAATTTAAACACAAGGCAAGGCAAATACCTAGTGTTTGGTGAGCCTCTACGAATGGCTCTGGTCTTCTTACTTCTTAGGGTGGAGATCAAGAGCTTGACGTGTACTTCTTCTTTTAAACTTCCCTCAAGATAGTCTTATACTTTTGAGAAAGCACCATCAACACTTAAGAAAATGACAACCTCACAACCTTGCTGCAAAAAAGAAAAACCCAAAAATAAAAATGACATTAACACAAACACCTGATATGCATAACAACATAAGTAATCAAACTGTTAAAAAAAGAAAGCAACCCATCAAAGTAAATAGAGAAAAACAACCTACCATAGACCACACTCACCTTGCATTGTCGTAAATGAAGCCACCGTAGTTAGGATTCATGATGGTGAGATGGGTGAGGAGGGTGGCGTTCAATGTAAGAACCGCAACTAATCAACCGGTTAATTAAGTAATTAATTATCCAAATAAGATTTCGAAAAGTTAGAGAGAGAATTTGAAAATTTAATGGTGATTTTTGGACTCAGTGGGTCTTTCTGAGTCAGAAAATGTGCTTTCTGCGAAAAACCGTGAAAAATCGTAAACCGACAGTTGAACTGGTTGAATCGGTTCAAGTCTGCCCGGTACCGCACGAGAAAGTGAAAATCATCAAAAACCTTAGAAAAATAGTAGAAGTTAAAAATCGGGCGTTAATTTTAAAGGTTTACTCCGAAGTTGGGCCAAACGGGCTAAAAACACTGACGGATTGGACCGGGCCCAAGTTGGACCCAAGCCCAACATATAAAAGGTTCATTAATGAACCCCTTACCACACAAACACAACACACACTTCAGAAAGTATTCAAGGCAGCCTCAAAGAAAGTAACCAGGACTGATGATGGAGGACTAATACTATCTCAAAGAAAGTATGTCAAAGACTTGCAGGCCAAGGCAGGCATGACTGGATGCAAACCATGCTCAACACCACCACCATCATCCTTAAAGATTCAAGCTAAGGGGGTGGAGTTCGACAACCCTCACTTATATCGGTCAGTGGTAGGCAGCCTCCAATACTTGACTGTAACCATGCCTGAATTGGCTTTTAGTGTGTACAAAGTTGCGCAATTTATGCAAGCACCACTGGAGTCATATTGAAAACTGGTAAAAAAGATACTACAATATGTTAGTGGAACTGCTACCTATGGTCTCAAGCTGCACAGAGATCCCTCTATAAAAGTAATAGCCTATTGTGACTCAGATTGGGCTAGTGGTTCAAATGACAGAAAGTCAATGGCAGATTCTGTGTATATTTAGGAAGAAATTTGGTCTCTTAGCACTCAAGAAAACAAGGAGTGGTGGCCAGGTCAAGCACAGAGGCAGAGTACAGAGCACTGGTAGATTTAGTAGCAGAACTGATTTGGGTTAAAGGCTTGATAGGAGAATTGAAGTGGCAAGCTCCTATGGCCTATTGTAACAACCAAAGTGCTGTGCTTCTAGTAGCAAACCCAATTCTGCACTCAAAGACAAAACACTTTGAGATAGACTTGCATTTCGTCAGGAACTATGTTTCAAGTAAAGCTGTTCAAGTGAGTCACTTTTCAAGTTCTGTGCAAATTGCAGGTACTTTTACTAAAGTTCTCCCCTCCACAGTATTTCTCCATGGTAGGGACAAACTCAAGGCGCAGAATTTAGAAAATTCAGTACCGTTGAGTTTGCGGGATATGATAGAGGACATATCAATAACACGTGAAATTTGTGCTCTTCATTCAGTTAGTTCAGTTAGCTGAGTTAGTTGAATTCCCTCTCTGGAATCTTCTTTTCTCTTTCTGTTATGCCAGGTGGCATAGTTATTTAGTGAACTCTGCCTCTATTCTCTATATCTTCACTCAAGTTAATGAAATACACAATCACAATTCCTCTTTTCTCTTCTAACTCTCGCAAATTTTCTATTCTTCTTCACCTGCTCTGCTGGCTTATGATACCTTTCAGACACCATTGAAATTTAATTCCGTTTGTGATTTAAGTATTATTTATTGTTACATAAGAAAACTAGTAACAATTTGGATTATTATGCCTACCTATTTTATAAAGATTTAGTTTTAGAATAAATTGATTGAACATTATGCTGGCAAAGTAGCCTGTTTTGTTAAAATTGATTTATTAAAACAATAGGAATATGGTGATATATAATTCATGCGAATATTGGTCAACTCAAAGAAAGTATGTATTTGGCCGAATTACATACACATATTGATAGTAAATATGTGCTTGGGTAACTAGTTAAACTTAAATCAATGCTTATTATTTATGCGTACAATAATCGGCCCTAAAGGAAGTTTATTGTTTGGCCAAATAATAAACATTGAACCTTGTGTTTATTTTCTATTTAATTATGCAATCACTAATCGGCTCAACGGAAGGTTGGTGATTGGCTAATTGATAGAAAATATATGCGGTAATAAATAAGTATAATTCTCAAATTTTCATGTGACCAATGAGTCAATCCAAAGATGGACTGCTTATTGTTTGACAGAGTTTTGTTGAGAAAAATTTGATAAGCCGCACTAAATGAATTTATGTGACGTAGTTTATGCGACTACGAATCGGCTTAAAAGAAGTTCTGTACTTGACCAAATTACATACGCATTTGTGGTAATAGATATGTAATACTTATTCGGTTTTATGTGAACAACAAATTTGTCCAAAGATAGAGTTATTGTTTGATAGGATTTATTATCAATGTTTGATTACTGTATTAAAAAAATACTACTTACAAATTAATATTCTTGTCCAAAGACTAAATATTAATGTTGTGCTGGGTATTTATGATGAGTCCACCATTATATAATTTTATTCATATAATATATAATTTAGGTGAACATATTATTTTGTTTTATGCTTATGTTTTCGAATCGCATAAGTCTTGTGATTATAAAGTATGAGATTTCAAAAGACTCACGGACATTATGTCTAAAATAAGGGTTACTAGAATTGCATATGGAATGCTTTGAAAGAAACAACATAAATAAATAAATAAAAAATTTAATTGTTTTGTTCGAATATACTAAAAAATATTATAAAGGAGATTGTGTTAAATATCATATTTAGTGTATAAAGATAGACACGTCTTTAATTTATTTTGATTGAGAAGTTCATTTTTAATGCTAAGTCATATTTAATGAGTAGATTTTGGCTATTCTATTCACATAAGTTGTCTATAAATTTTTTTTATAAAATTGTATACTATCAAATGATATTGTTCATTCTTTTCGGTGATGATAATTCAATGGGAGTTGAGATAATAAGCTTTATATTATTGTTAAAGAGTTGTTATTTGAATTTTGAAAAGCATACAGTATATATATTTGTATAATTTGGTTCTTATTTTTATTTTTGACAAACTCAGTTATTCTTGTTTAACTGAAAATAAGAAAAAAATGTTTTTTTTTCATGTTTTATTCAAATATATATATTTTGGTATAAATATTTTTTTTCTTTTGAAATAATTCTAAATTTATTTTAACTATTGTTTTTCTTCAATGATATTTTAGTTCTATCTCATTTAAATAAAGTATGACTACTCATACTTTATCACCAGAATTATTATGGGAAGGAGCGTTGAAAAATGCAGTTTCAATTTTTGATAAAATTTAAAATTTTGCATAATCTTATATCCTTTTGGATATTTATTTTCTTTGTGATTTCACGATTAAAATACTTTTAAGAGATAGAAAATTGATTATTGTTTGAGGATATTAAATTTGAGGGAAGATAATCAACAGATTATTCTAACAGTAAATTTAACATTTTAAGAATAAATGTCATTTGGTATATTACTAAAGAAAATTATCTCATTTTATATGGAATATTATGTATTGGTATTATGAATGAAAAGTTTAAGCTTATAAAAGACGACAACAATTGAGACTTATCTCGTTAATTATCTGAAAGTAGTAAACCATTGATATTTAAAACTAAATAAATTAAATAGATAATATGGAGATATAAAATATACATTGTTGTAAAATGTTCCATTCAAAAGTAAATCATTAAATACAAAGAAACTTTTCTTTTAGTTTTACGAAAATTTTCATTTAGAATTATAATGACATTGATGGTATATTACATCTTGAGCTATAGTAGATAAATATACGAAATTGTTTTTCAATAACAATCTTGATGAGACTATCTATATGATATATTAAAGAATTATGTCATAAGATGTAATAAGTATATTTTATTATTTTTGTATGTCAATGACATGCAAAATTATAAATAAAATTATATATTCAATTCTAATAAAGATAAATATAATCTCATTAAGCGTCTCAAAAAAGTTATAAAACTTAAAAATGTATAATATTTGTTATGTTTCAGCAGTAGCCTAGTGGATAATAAATTTGTTTATTATAAATCTTAATTTACTGAATAAAAATGATTTTTTATTAATTAAATAATGACATACGTTATAAATTATTTTATGCTGCATCATCATTTAGCTGATGAAATGAACAATTTAATTAATTGTTATATTTTTGTTAAGAATCAAATTGAAAAATCCAATTTAGCAAAGACTAAACTAAAGTATACATAATTATATTTTAATTATAAGCTATTAGTATGCTTGTCAATAATATTATGGAATTGTAAGTTTTTTTTAAAATAAATTATATTTTAATATGTAATTTTTATTATAAAATTTTAAAAATTAATAATGTCCAATATTCTTGTAATATATTTTAAAGATTTATCCAAAGAAAGAAAAGGACATGAGATTTATGTATTTGTTTCTCTCTTTATAGTGAACATTTTNTAAATTTTAAATATTAGTCTAATTAAAGATGTTTGGATATAAACCCAGATACTGCAATTGGGGATGAGAACAAAAGAACATCCAGATTCACATAAAACGGATAATTTAAGCATATCCAAAACACATTGAAGATTAATTGACAAAGAGAGGAGACACATCCCTAATTTATTGCCATACTTGATCATAGAAGAGACACGTAATATTATATTCTTATTATTATATATATATATGAACTTCATATATATATATATATATGATATAATAATAACTTAAATGAAGATAGAGAAAAGCCCACCTGGAAGATTGAGAAATTCTATGATTTGAGACAAATTGGAATGGCTTTGGTTGGTGAGAGCTCATCAAAATCACTACTTTTGAGTGCAACTTAATATGTGCATAGGTAGAAATAAATGAAGGCTTTTGCAATTTTGAAGAGACAAATCTAGAAGTCTCGTTGTGATTTTCGTTTGTTGGTTGACTTAAAAAAAAAAAGAAAAAACCAAAAGTTCAGGTATTATTTATAGGATTGATCATGAATCAGATCGTATTTACAAATTTGCGGTAAATATTTGTATCCGATTCAAAAAGTGCGGATACAATTCGATCTGCACATTAATCGAATCGGATAGGATTCGATCCGCACTCTTTACGGATCGGATCGTGAATATCTGCTCTACATTCACATATCCGCGGATCCGCAGATCTACACAATAATAATTAAAAATAAATATATGTATATTTGGTATTATATTTACTTGTTTGTATGTTTTAGTTAGTAATTATTATTCATATATTATATTATTTTATTTTTGTTATTTAAAAAAATTGATTATAAATATTTTAGAAATAAATAAGTTTAAAAATATGAAAGAAATATTTTTATTGAATTTTTTACATAAAAATATAATTAAAAAGAGAAGATTCAATTATGTGGATATATCCGATATCTGATATCCGATCCGATCCGCACATTTGCGGATCGGATCAGATCCGACGCGTTTGTGCGGATCGGATCGGATTCGACGCAAAAAAAATGCGAATATCATATCCAATCCGATCCGATGGAAATTGTGCGGATCGGATCGAATTTTCGACCATATCCGATTCGCGTACACTCCTAACTATTTATACAGATATGAAGTTTCGCTTAAAATTATTCTTAATTTTTTTATGGAAAGAAAAATTTTATTTGATGACGATATAATATTATTATTATCTTTGCCATAGTGTCGAGATGACTGTATTTGTATCTCACATGATCAAATAAAAGTCACCACACTAATTTCAATTTATGATATCCTTTATCTTAAACAACAAGGGATCAATAAATCTAAAACCATTTTGATGATTAGAAATAAGATTAAACGCCTCCACACAATCCATCTCATAAATAATATTTTGTTGATCCACATTTCAAACTAAGAGATATCTTCTCCAAATAACAAATAATTTCCTTCGAAAAATACTATTACTCTCAGTTATTGCTAAACACCATCGTTGTCAATTCCTATTATAATCTCTGATAACGCAAGCAAAACTAATACTATTACCAAAATTAAGATAACTAGCATCACAATTAATCTTAAAAGTACCCACAAATTGAGGATTTCAAAAGACATTTAATGTAGAAGGATGAGACACCCATTGCAATTTAAAAACCCTCGTAAGCTCCTTTTCTGAAGTTAAAGTCAAACAAGTCACTTTTTCGAAAAGAATTTGAAAAGATGTATTTTGCTATGATACAAGGTCCAGTTCTTTAAATCCAGGAGATGGCAAGAAATATTCAACTTGTGTCACACAAGCTAAACTTTTGGATAATAACGAATACAGTGTAAAATTGATTCATGGCAAAACAGATATCTTGGGCACCTATCCGAGTTCGACATACCTCTCCTGAAGAAAAGATTTGCAGTAGCCAAAGACTTCGTAATACAAAGCCAAGCAAAAAATTTGTACCTTTCCAGAACAAATTATCGCCAAAGCCAAAGTCAGTTCCTCACTCCTCCCAACCAAATTGCTTCTTATATAACCATAAGTAACTATTGCGCGAGTCATATACTTTCAAAGTAGATCCGAACCAACACCAATCCATTTGCACATCTAGATTATAAGAAGGAATGTTATTTATCAGACTCTGATTTAGAGAGAAATAAAGATTTTTCAAGTATCACCTACCAAACGACACCAAAAATTTTTTATCGGAAGATTTGAATTAGAAATGTAAAGATAATTCATCTCATTAGATAGTTGACTCTCCTCCAATTAAAAAACCGAAAATTCTGATTCAAAACTCTAATATACCAAATAAATCCATCTTTTAGCACTTCACAAGTCTTGCATAGGCTCTTTTAAAAATAAGAACTTATGTCTTTAGAACAACCGAAAATAATCATCTTGAGAGGAGTGATATTTGATTGTCAACAATTGAATCTATAATTTGTTTAACCGATGAAAAAAATTCAAATTATCTTTTTAAATATAGCAATATTAACACAATAAAAATCTCTAATTAATATCTAATTTCATATTTCTTTAATCTGTATCTTCTAATCAACAAGATTCAAATTTTTACTATTAATTAGACCTTTTAAAAAAATTTATTATAATTTTTAGTTTATTAACTATCAATTTAAAAAAAAATAAACCGATATTTAGTACATAAAAACAATAGCTACTATTGAATTGATCAAACAAAATATACTCGTCTTATTGAGTAAATTTTTTTTCAATTTATTAATCTGTTCCAAATTTTATCTATTTTTTTTATTTGAGTTATTTATCTAAAGAAAGAAAAAATCTATATGAAATCATCAAAAAAATATAAAAATTTTTCTAAAATTTATGGTTGTTAATAATTGGATGATAATTCTGGAACTTCTTTTTTTATTAAAAATAAAGATAATATCATCTAATATATTAAAATCGTTATACTCTGACAAAAAAATTGTTAGTGTGATATATTTATCGGTGAATAACTTTATGAAAGAATATAATAAATATCGTTTTCACAGAAGTCCGCGTTTTCTAATTTTTATTATTACATAAAGGTCAGACTCTTAGAAATAGACAAAAATATAATTATTTATATATTTTTTATCTATTATTTAAGTTTTTAGAATTAAAAAAATAACTATACAAAAACGATTATTATACAAAACTAAACAAAAGTATTCTAGAGAACAACATTAAAAGAAAAAAAATGGATGAGGATTTGAAGAGTTGGAATATATTATTTGAGAGTATTGATAATAACAGCGAAAGAATAGAAATTGGTTCGTTGATGCATTGATAACAAATTGACACAGGAGCTCTCACTATACGAATGAGATGTCAATATTCATGTGCTGTTTATATTATCAATTTTGCTACGATTCTCTATTTTTATATATATAGTTTTAGAATGCTTGACATTCAAGATGAATGAAGAAGTAAAAAAAAAAATTACAAGAAAGAGATTTTAAAACAAGAAAAAAATATAATCCACCATACTCTAATAAAATAAAGTCGGTGTTATATATATATATGATAAGGGTGTAAATTATTGAACCGGATCGAAATCTATCGTAAAATCGAACTAAAATTTATAACAATCGATTAGAAAATCGAAAAAATCAAATTTTTTGTTTTTTTTTTTTTAATTAAACCGATCAGTTCGGTTTGATTTTCGGTTGGTTTGATAGAAACCGAACCAAAAAAATAACTTAGTAATGTGTTAAAATGAAAATTTTAGACTTAACAAATATATTTGTTTTATGTTCAGTTGTTAAAATGAGTTGAAATTTTGTTGAATTTAAATGTAATGTAATGTTATTTCAGTTTATTGATTGTTTTGAACATCATTTTACTAAAATTAATTTTTTGTTAGTTAAAATTTAAAAATAAAAAAATCGATCAAACTAAACCGCTTTTAATTTGGTTCGATTCAATTGTTATACAAATAATAAACCGATTAATTAATACTCTGTAAAAACTAAAATTAAACCAAACTGAATTGATAACACAAAATTACCGCAAATTGAATCTTTTTAATCTGGATTGACATATTTACAGAGGTACGTACAAGTGTACTTAATTTTATACTCAAATTATTAGTAATAGTCTAAAAAGTATAAAAATTATGAATAAATTTTGTACTTTAAATATGTATTAAATTTGTTATTTATACTATTTAGAGACAAATCTAAAAAAAAATTTAGATAATTCTGTGCAAAATTTATATAAAATCTTACGTGAATATAATTACAAATATTTTTTTTTATGAATTAGTATGTCCACAAGAAGAATTATCTTAACTGACCATAGTTTTAAGTCCAATCTAGGAGCTACATACACGTACCTGTTTGTTGAAAATTTTCTATTAGTAAAATTCTGTAGAACAAAACTTAACATAGGAAAAAATAATACACTATTATTTATATTTTAGAGTATAATAAATTACATTATAGATTTTACTTTTTATATTATTGTGTCTCTCTTATAATTAACTTTTGTTATTTATTAAACCCTCCTTTAAAGTTTGAACACAACACAATATTATTTTGGCTAATAGAATCATCCTACTCTAATAAATTTAATTTGGTGAGTGGTCATTTAATTTTATTCGTTCGCTTAAATAAGTGTTGAATATTCAAATTTTACTTTATATATGTACGTAACAATCAATTGATCAGCATCAGACTCTTAAAAATAAACCCCAATAGTAGGTTATAGGAATTATAAACCCTAATTCTTGTCTAGTCATGTTGGATAAATAATAACATAACGTTTTAAAGAGAAGAAAAAGGAAAATTAAAGACCCCAGCCATAAATAATGATAGCTATGTTACAAACAGCAAATTAAATAAATAATTTTGTTGTTTCTAGATTATTTGTCTGGATCCACGTATAGAGACATATGGCGTTGTACATCAATTGAAAACATACATGTTCCAATTTTCTTGATACACATGCAAATTATACAAAGATCAACAAACTCCATAACTATAATAATAACAGTGATCCACCACTTGTACTTCCTCCAAACACCATTTGCTGCTAAAATTAAGAACAATCTACATCATGAATTAAAATTGAGTGTCACCAAATTTTATGGCTAACTATTACTATTATTATCCAACAAGTTAAGAATTTATCTCTCTAGATGTGCTTTAATTAAAGGTTAATCACTGATTAATGAATTATCTATCCATAAAATACGATTTGAATTTCTAACATTTATTTAATTTAAACAGACGAATGAGTTAACTATTGGACCAATTCAAGTTGATTTTTTCCCCTAACTCTACCAAGTGCCTACAGTGCCAATGATGGAATGAGTATTATATATAGTAAAGGTTATTAACAAAAAAACTTTTTTTTCTTACAAATAGTAAATTTAATTGACAAATATTACAAATCAATAAGAGTTGTTTTTTATTTTTTTTCTTCCTTCTAATAATGGGTATGTTCATTAAAAGACAATTTTGTTCGAGACTATATAGGACACTAGAATATAGGTGATGATGCTTTCAATTTAATTGAGATAGACGACTATTCAGTGTGAGAATAAATTCTCTCAAGTTGAATTATTTTTTAATTTTGTAAATTTATAATATATGATCTCTCCTCATGATTTGTTCTCCTCTTCTAAAATATATCATGTCAATATTGAACCTTTTAAATTAATATTAAAATATAATAAAATTACGGTAATATTAAAAAGAAAAAATAATTCTTATTAATGAGTTAGTGCCTCTGATATTGGAACCAATGAATTGCAGATGCTGTGGTAGTTAGTTGGAAACTCATCAGCATGACAGCATGGTGTGGTTGCATTTTGATATGATCCTTCTTCATCATAGCATCCCAACTATGCATAGAAATAAAATATTCAATGATAAGTTAGGTCAAAGTTCACATAGATATCTTATACAACCAAAAGTTTGCCACAAAATTATGTATCATCGGAGAATGATATATATGTAACAAAATTTTGTCCCAATTTTGTGGCAACAGTTGAATTTTAACCTTTTTCCTCTCATAAAAATTTTGATATTTTATTATAAAATAATTTATTCCAAAAATGTATAAACTACTAAATAGAGATATATAAAAAATTATACATTTAACCGAATAAAAATAAATATTAACTTTTTTTAATGAACTATAGGAATTTTTTTTAAGTAATTCTATTTCTCCAATTTTAATAAAAAATATCACTTTTTTAACATCAATTTTTTCATACCTCAATTTAAGACAACTGAAAAATTATATTAGTTATTTAGCGACGATTTTAAAAATCACTATTATCAATAAATTTTGTTGGCACTTTAAAGAATGACAATCTATTATATAAAAAAAATTGTTTAACATCAGTTTCAAACCATCGCAAAATTTTTATAAAACTGTTACAATTATTTAAGAGCAATGCTAGGGGGCCAGCAACTTTTGTGATTGGTAGCCAGCAAATAACCATCAATGATGATTTAATGGTGTGAGATTGGTGTGAGATTTCATCCAATGACTCACATTTCTCTGCTGGTTACATGCTGGTCAAAATTCAACAAAACTGCTGGCCCCCTAGACTTTTCCATTATTTAATTTTTGTTGTAGTATTTAAATCGCAACTAAAATCAATTAAAAAAAAGAAATATATACCATTTAAACTAATTAAGTGTTAATCCAACTAAGTTAATACAATTTTTGATAGCAAGACTCAAATTGGAATCAAAACAAAAAGCAATGGTGAATTAGAGAGTGATGAGGGCATGCATGGTGCCCTAGTCAGAGGGATCTATGTCTCTCAATCAAAGAGAGAACTATTACTCAGTGGCTGCCATAATAAAGAAGAATCTCCCAAATGGATGGACCAAAACAAAAACCTCCTTAAAAGTGGGACCCACATGCCAGCCTGCATTTTGCCACCTTCAATGGTTCCTAAGGCCTCTTAAAATTCCACCTCTTTTTTTCTAAACGCCCCTTTAAACCCTAACACCCCATTAACCCTTGCTTTTCAATTTTGTATTGTACTTTCTCTTCTTCAATTGGCTCATCTTAAAGTCTATTTTGTAATTGTCTCATTGAAATCACTAGTTCATTTTCTATAAAGCAACCAACTTTTTTTTTCCTTCCTTCTTCTTAACCACTATAAGAATAAAGTTACCTAGTCTAAAGAAATTAATTAATTTTAAAGATTATTAGCATGTGTTCATAATAAAATTATGTCCATCAAAAAATTTTATAAAAATATGATAACTACTTTTACTAAGACATCTTTTTAAAAATAATTATCTAAATATATATATATATATTAAATAATAATTTTTTTTTATTTTAATGCAGTAATTAATAGTACACAATCATGCAATTAATTAATACTCTTTTTAACGGTGACAGTAGTGATATAAAAATTAAATTAAATAATTAACGTGGACGGTAGAATATTTTGACTAAATTAAATAAACAAATTTTTTTAGTATTTCATTTAAAAAAATGGAAGATTATTCCTAATCACCCATCACTAATTTGACATGTGCCGTACCCATGCATCTGCCCCTTTGACTTAATTCCCTCCTCAGTCTTGTACATTATTATTTTATTTTATTGTCACACCCTATAATGATTATCATTTCTTACTTTTCTTTTTCTATTATTGTGCTAACTACTATAAGTATCTTTGTTGGCAAAACCCAAACCAAAACACAACACAAACTTTCTCTCTTTCTCTCTTCAATAACACAATTTTGCACTCTCAAACCAAATCACAAAGATGAATACTGATCAGTTCCAAAAGAATACCATGTACATAGAAACACCCGAAGCTTTTGGAGAGGCTACCAAGAACTTCGACGATGACGGACGAACCAAGCGAACCGGTATATTTTTAAATATTATTCGTTAACTACTAATAAAAAATAATAAATTTTGTATACGAGACTCGCATAAGTTATAAATTTATAGTTCAAAAGGATCAACTTTACATAAAGATAATTGTATGGTTTGATTGAATTGATGAAGGTACATGGGTAACAGCAAGTGCTCACATAATAACGGCGGTGATAGGGTCAGGAGTGTTATCACTTGCATGGGCCATTGCCCAAATGGGTTGGGTGGCTGGTCCGGCAGTTCTCTTTGCCTTCTCATTCATCACTTACTTCACCTCCACTCTTCTCGCCGACTGCTATCGCTCCCCCGACCCCGTCCACGGCAAGCGAAACTACACCTATTCCGACGTCGTCAAGGCTACTTTAGGTCATTTTTTCTATATTCTTTCGTCCTCCTTATATTTTAAAGTAAAAACTCAAATGCAATCGACTTCACGTGAATTTAACTATTCTCAACTATCAACTTCACGTAAAGTCGACTGCACCTGAGTTTTCATCCTATTTCAATACAATACGACGATAATGTTAGAAAAAAAAAGTTAAAATTTATCTTATTTAATATTTATTAACTAATAAATTTTCACTATTTTTTACTATTTTTTTATTAACTATTTTCTAACGAAATAATCATACGTGCAAATAGTATATATATATTTTGAAAAATCACTTTTATCATAATTTTTATGTAAAGTTAGTAAGCGAAAATTATTAGATAAATGTGAAAACTCAAGTACAGTCAATTTCATGTAAAGTTAATAACTAAGAATCGTTAGATGAAAATTTACTCAAATCATTCAAATTATTTAACGGCTTTCAACTATCAACTTTACGTGAAGTTGACTGCATATGAATTTTTACTTTAAATAAATATTTAACTATGTTAAAAATATCTAACCATTTTTCACATTTAACTACTTTTATATCGATGTGTATTTAAGATACAAAATAGGTAAATCTTATTTATAACCTAAGTTTTGTTGTTGAAACTTGGACTTTCCAGAGTCGTAATATACATCATCATGCATTCATGTCGTGACAACATTTAATAAAAACAATCAATTTAATTAATTTTATCCATAATTCATTTACAGCATAATTAATTAAAAGTAAATAAAATTCACATAAAGGTAGATCTATCATATATTTGTGTTTGATTTTTTTTTTTTTTTTGAATTTGGTGATTT
>NC_029779.3:15710591-15710947 GCF_000817695.3 Arachis duranensis
TTTGAATTTGGTGATTTTAAGGTGGGAAGAAGTTTCAGCTGTGTGGATTAGCTCAGTATATAAATCTTGTCGGTGTAACAATCGGCTACACGATCACTGCTTCAATCAGTATGGTGTAAGTTTTTTCCAATAAAAACCTTACACAATTCACTTCAATATTAATAATTATTTCTTTCTCCATATTTAAACTTTCACATATTATTCCGTGTATAACATGACACGTAACTCGCTGTGTTTTATTCCATGTATAATTATGATTATGATTATTATTAATTAATAAAAACTCTTAAATAATAAATATCTTACATTACTAATGCTAATTTCCACAAACAATGTGTACTTTGTCTTATATTTTT
>NC_029779.3:15711025-15724187 GCF_000817695.3 Arachis duranensis
TACATATTTTATTCACTAATTTAATATAAATATATTAAAAGATTAAATTTATATTTTTTATAAAAAATTCAATTGAAAATTGCAATACCCATGCTAAACCTACTAAAAGAAATATTTCACTAATTAATTAATTAGTAGTGATCATAATAACTATTTTCTTTTCTAATTTTGAAATGATATGTACAGGGCTGTGAAAAGGTCGAACTGTTTCCACAAACATGGGCATGAAGCAAAGTGCCACATATCAAACAACCCATCTATGATCATCTTTGCATGCATTCAAATCGTGCTTAGCCAGATTCCAAATTTTCACAAACTCTCATGGCTCTCCATTGTTGCTGCCGTTATGTCTTTTGCTTATTCTTCCATTGGCCTTGCTCTCTCCATAGCTAAAGTAGCAGGTAATAGCTTTAACTAACTAACCAAATACATTTTAGATCAGTGAAAACTCAGGTGCAGCTAACTTTACGTAAAGTTGATAGTTGAGAACTTAACGACTCTCAGTCATCAATTTTATATGAAGTTGACTGTACCTGAATTTCTACCCTATTAAATATCACTTTTGACTTTATTTATATATCTATTAAACTTATTAAATAAATATTATAATATTATTATTGTAATATTGTTAAATTGAAATGAGACCAAATATTAAAATAACAAATCTCGCATTGAATCTTAAATTAATTTTTATGATATATGATCTCATAAATATTTATGTAATATTTTGTGAGATTCAATAAAATAAAACTAAAATTAAGCATTAAAGATGTTCTTAATATTTATATGGAGAGAGTTGCATGATGCGTGTTTCGGGTTTTGTACGGTGAAGGTGGCGGCGGACAAACGGCGCGGACGACGCTAACCGGCGTGCAAGTTGGGGTGGACGTTACCGGAACAGAGAAAGTTTGGAGGATGTTTCAAGCAATTGGTGACATTGCGTTTGCTTATGCCTATTCTAATGTCCTCATTGAGATTCAGGCAAGTCTTAATTATTTTATTTATTGTTAATATTATTATTGAGAAATGATTTTTTTACTTGCCAATGAATTCTATTTTAAAAAATGACATAATTTTTTTATACTCACCTATAAAGTCGTGGATTAGAGCTTCCTTATCTTTAGAAAAAAAAATTAAAAATGATTTTTACTTTAACTTTTCTTCTTTAAACATGTTGTACGTTAAGTTGTGTATATCGTATCGATATATATATTTTACCATTCTAAAATTTTGATGTGATTTTTTTCACCCTTAAATTATGTTTGATAGTTTTAATATTTTTTTCACCCTTAAATTTTGTTGGCTTAATATTGTTACCCTTTTAGTTACGGCACATGTATATCACCTATGGACTATGGTAATTCCGTAATTTACATAAAAAGGTCTATGCATGCCTACAATTATAAAAGGTTTGAACACATATGTTAGAGAATAAGCCAAATGTGTCCTTAAAAATAAAAAAGAATTTCAAAGGAAAAATGAACTTTCAAGATTTGATATGTGTAATTTATATAACAAAAACTAATCATTAATCTAAATTAAGGTGAAGAGTCTTATACAATTGTCTTTATATAAAGTTAATAATTAAAAATTTAGTCATACTTATCAAATTATCTAACAATTTTTAAATATTAACTCTACATAAAAGTAATTGTACGTGAATTTTTATCATAAATTAATTATTATATATTTATATAACATATATTATTTTTAATATATTAAATATATATGTTTATTTTAATTATATAAATAATTGATTTAGTGATTCATGTTTATCATATTTAATTAGTATACGTGTAAAATAATTAGTGTGAAACACCAACCAAAAAAATGCACAAAACCAACTAACAAAAGAATATAATAAATTCAAGTGTTGTCACTTGTCAGTTCTCACGATATAATAACAAGAGAAAAGTATATATAGTAGTATCGTGAAATGCGTGTATAATAATATAATATATAAAGAATAGATATTCTTTTGGCGATTATAACACATACATGTCTATTCTAATGCGTTGTATTTGCATTGTCCACATACACCATCAAATCAAATCAAACCAAACTCCACTTAATAAAGATAAACATATATATAGCTATAAACAGCCACATTCATTTATCTGGTTTTGACAGGTGTCTACAAAAACAATCATTAATTTCTATATTGGTATAGTTATCCCCATCGTTCTTGTTTCTTATAATTGCATGCCAAAAATAGTTACTAATAATGAAGGAGTGGGACTAATCGAAATTAAATTGTCCCTATGAAAAAGGTGGCCATAGAAATATTAATATACTATTAAGTATAATAAACGAAAATTACTTAAATAAAGAGGTTGAAAATATTTTTTTAAGATATTTTTTAATAATTAAAATTTAATATATATAACTGATTAAATTGTATTATTTTTTTTAAAATTAGATTTTTATTAAAAAAATATTAATTTAGACTAGTTTAAAATTTGGTTCATCGATTTTTTGGCCAAATCAGTTTGTCCGAACTAATTATGATAAAAATATTACGATTTAATCGATTACATATGTAAAATTTTAATTATTAAAAAATATTTTTAAAAAAATGTTTTAAACGTTTTTATTTGAGTGACTCCTATAATATATTGCTTAATATTTTTTTTTTCTATATGTTTAGTGCATATTAATTTTGATATAATGGATATAAAATCCAAACGATTTAATAATATTATGGTGTATGATTAAAAAATAATTTCATTTTCTGTTAATAGCATTTGACACTTAAATAAATGTAAACAAATTATTCTTAAAAAAAGGGTAGATAAAAGATTAATCAGAATAATATGTACCTTAACTTATCTGATATTGATGGGTTTTTGCTAAAGTCAATATTGACAGCCATCAAAATGGTAGAATATGTTCTATGACTATTCAAAACTAAAGATTCTTAAGATTTTCATTAAAACCTATCATGGAAAAAGTAGTAGTAAAGTTAAATTACACCTTTCTACCAAAAGGTCCAAGAAAAGATGCTAAAGCTAAGGAAAATCCTATCACTGTCACAATGGTATCACAGAAATGTGTATCACTATTTTTTTTTCCCCTCAAAGATTCCTTGTAAACAAACAGTATGAACCATTACACTCATGAACCGCTATCACCAATGGCAACTTGCAGGGGGGAAAAAAGAAGAGAGATTTTAAGTAAGCTTAATCTTTGAAAACATTCTAAATTTTGATTTTTTTTTGTTTTAATCTGTATAATCTTTTTTTGGGTGGTCTAATCCCTATTTCCTCTTATTTTTGTATTTTGATCCTTACATCAAAATAGTATAACTGTAATCATTCAAATAATCGTTCAAGTTTCTGAGACCAATTTATCACAATTATTCAAGGTTAAGAGAAGAAAAAATTGGACCTAAATCAAAATAATTTTTTACATATATATCAAAGACAAAATCTTTATAAAAAGAGAAGTACAAACATTTTTGTCCATGAGTTTGAGTGAAAAGTTTCACACCATTAACCACAACTGTAACAATCACAATATTCTATGGGCATAGTAAGTAGTAATTAAAGAAATGGAGTCTATGTGGTTGCAGGATACCCTGAAATCAAGCCCTCCAGAGAACAAGGTCATGAAGAGAGCAAGTTTGATTGGAATCATGACCACAACCATATTTTATGTGCTATGTGGCTGCATAGGTTATGCCGCATTTGGAAACGATGCACCGGGAAACTTCCTCACAGGGTTCGGATTCTATGAGCCATTCTGGCTAATAGACTTTGCCAACGTCTGCATAGCCGTCCACTTGATCGGTGCATACCAGGTAAAAAGAAACCCTAATTTGACTAAAATAGTCTTTTATGTAAAGATACTAGTTGAAAAGTGCCAACTCCAATAGCATAATCTCTCGATACTCACCTAGAGGTCACTCGTTAATGCTTTTATTATTGTTGTTGTTGGTAGGTCTTCTGCCAGCCCATATTTGGTTTCGTAGAGAAATGGAGCAAAGAAAAATGGAGCAATAGCCAGTTTGTGAATGCAGAGCACTCTGTGAACCTTCCACTATGTGGAACCTACAGTGTGAACTTGTTCAGAGTGGTGTGGAGAACCTTATATGTTATCTTCACTGCTTTGATAGCTATGATGTTCCCATTCTTCAATGACTTCCTTGGCCTAATTGGTTCACTATCATTTTGGCCATTAACGGTTTACTTCCCCATTGAGATGTACATAAAGCAATCAAATATGCAAAGATTCTCATTTACATGGACATGGCTCAAGATATTGAGCTGGGTATGCTTGATTGTTTCTATTATTTCAGCAGCTGGATCCATCCAAGGCCTTGCTCAAGATCTCAAGAAATATCAGCCTTTCAAGCCTCAGCAATAATACCTTGTTCCATGTGTTATTATATTATATTGTTTTTCTTTGTTTATTTGCTATTTTTGTGTGTTTCTTGTTTTAATAAGTTATCAGTAAGTCCATGGATAATGTAATGTTATCAGTGTCCTGTGGGAAAGAAAGAATGTAGCATGCAGTTTTAGTGTATATATGTCATGAATAATCAATCCCCATGTTAGTTTGCCAAGTTAAGCACATCAATCATCATTTAACATTGCCATTGATGGTAACATATACCCACTTGATTCATTTATATTGTATCTGCATCAAAAGAGAATATTTATAATGGCATAGTGAAAGTATCAAGTGTCAAGAATCAAGTTCAGCATCCAGAAACTTAATCGACAACTATGTCCATGACTGGTGAGTTGCTGGAAAACAATATAACAAGCATCATGCTCACTCCACTTGCTACTGTCATAAATATATGAGGCGTCAATCATGTACAATAGACATGTGATATGTCTCATCACTACTCTCCATGTTTCAACCATTAATAATAATATGAAAAGATGAAATGAACAAATCAGAAATTTAGTAGACACGTAGAGAGGTACAGGTTACTAAATACAGGTTTAAAGGTGAAAGCATGAACAAATATACGGAAGGCAAGATGATAAGTTAATTAACGTAAAACTACATTGCTTACAGTACCCAGAAAAAAACAAAACTGCATTGGTTATGCCAAGACTCATATTGGCCAGAAGGCTGTGGTGGTAGACTGGTAGATAACGAGCTTGTGAGCCGAAAATCATAACTACGCTTTAAGCATAATTTCAAACTTATTTTCCAAGCCTTGGGGACTTAATTTCCAAAGTCCAAACTATCCCTTGGGGCCCTTTTTATTGTATTTTGGTTGTTTTTTTCTTTTTGGGAAAAGGGGGGGTAGTGCTTGGGCATTGATGTGGATCAGGCCCCTAATTAACGGGGCTTTCCTTAGTTAGAAGCCAGTTAGCAACTTAGCATATTAATAAGGCTTCTCCTGAAAAACAAAAAAAAGGCTTCTCCTAAATAAATAGCCCTTACGATTTTAACTACTTCACCGTCTGCCTCTAATTTACGATAGAATCCATTTCAATAATACACCATTTTTTCGTTTTCTTTCTTGTGTTCAGCCTTTCATTGTTCCAGTTCTCTCATTTTTCTGACACTGAATAGCAATACCATTTTGGACATAATGTAAATCTATCCGACAACATATGATGTATCTTGAAGTTTGGTTCTGGGAATGTAAAACCCAAGTGTGCATAAAAGCAAAGATGGGGAATGGTCTTTTCTATAAGATGACAATTAACACTTTACACTGCTTTCCTTCTACAATTTGTGACATCAAGATATAACAGTAAGGAAAATAATGAACTCAATTGCAGCTACAGAGTAAAATAAACAATGTATTACCCAAGTAGAGAGATCAACCAGACTCTGTCTCATTCAAGACAAACGCCTGAATAAGACTTTGGGCAGCATGAGTTTGCTCCGGGGTTCCTGATATTATAATCTTGGTTTCCACAGCTCCAGGCTTTGGATCCATAAATTTGATATTTGCGTCAGAGATCTGGAAATGTTGGTCAAATTGTAAATGTCAAAATCATAAAGTGTTATGCAGTGACTTCATCAACAATCACACCACAGCACATTTGAAGTTAAAAGCAAATAGAACAGGGGGTTAATGATCTTGTCATTTTAGTCGTGCATTATTGATGTCAGAGTCACATTAATACATATCAAAGCTATCACACAAGTAAAACACAAATGATATGAACAATGTTAAGATATCTTTTCTGAGTGTTCCTAGAGCATTCAAAACAAAAAGAATATCAATGCATGTGTATATGTATGCCACAGCTATGCTGTATGGAAAGCGCAAAACCAATCCATCAGTAAACAGTAAAAACCAGATATAAGCTACAAAATTATAATTGCAAATTTTCAAAAGTAGTTTCACCTCAAGTATTTGTTTTAGGCATTCACCATCCTCCCCATAAATTACAGGCACAAGCTTTCGAGGAACAACTACTTCAACAGTGGTACTAGTGATAATTGGTTGGCCCCCACTACACAACAAAGTCAGTTATTATAATATTATAATTATAAAATGGGAAGGGGAATTGAAAAATTATAGCAAGAAATTTATTGACAAAAGAAAGACAAAAAACATACCTTGCAAATCCTGGAATTCTCCTATGAGGGCCTCCTGGAAAGTCTGGTAAGCCCATGGGTCCACCACCTTCTAGTAACCCCTAGAAACAATATATCCAACATAACTCTTAACAACTGGTAAGCCCCGTCAAATAATGAGCTTCTTTAAGCATAACGGCTTCTTATAAAAATATATGCTAGAGGTTCAGAAATATTACAGCTAGAGAACAAGACTATACTGCCTAGTCTGGCTTGGTTAAGGACATATTTGCCCGTAATCTGTCCTCCACTATAGATATTGATTTGAACGAGGTTCTTATCAGCACCTAAATTAGAATTGGGCCAGAATTTAAAAGTTTTTTATAATTAAAAAAAGAAAAACTTCCCTGCCAGGGATTGAACTAGGAAGTCGCAGTTGATGTTAAATATGAAATTAAATAGATTAACTAGAACTTTGAAAGAATATATTTGTTCTAATTTTTATTGAGAACCCATTAAGAAATTATGAACCATAGGGTTTTATAGTAGATGACCTAAATCTAATCTCAATTATATATAAATATGCTGCAAAGGGTTTAGCAAGAACCGAAAAAAGACAGACAATAGTCTAATACCTGAGGACCCCAAGGCTTTCTTTCGGATAAATGAGGAGGAATGCCTGGTCTGCGTATATTATTAATAAAAGGAGGACCATCATCAAGAGGAAAACCCCCGTGTGGAGGTGGACCTAGATTAGAATACATCCCTGGTGGTGAAAGTCCTCGCCTTCCAAAGTACGGTGGGAATGGAGGACCTTGATCTAGAAATGGAGAATTGGAAGGATAATTGATAGATGGAAATGCATCACGAAAGAAATGATGTCTTAGTCTTGTGGTTACTTGCAGAAGTGCATCGTGCACTGCCTCGACTTCTCCACTTATCTGTCATAAAAATCACAAAAGATAAGCAGAAAGTGAAGCATGACTGCAATAACACTAGAATGTGAAAATTTGTTTCAATTAATAATAACTGAGCAACCTTGTTAGTCCAATTAATAGAACAGAAAAATCACAACCATATAATTGAATATCAAAAAGTTACTCCAACTGCTCTGAAAATCCACATGACTTTACAATGAGTTTTTTATTTACCCAAGAGAACATGGTTAGTATGTCGTATAATTAACACAACATCCACCTTGTATCTCCTAAATCCAAGGAAAGCAATCAAATTCAAGTGAAATAATTACAAGATATCAGCAATCACTACATAAACAATAGTCAGATGATATAAAATGGTATATGTAATTTTAAGAGCATTAAACTTTGGTAGAAGTCCCACCTGAATTACTTCTTCATCTTCTGAAGCACACTTTGGAACCTTATCCTTGCCTAATATACGGATATGGGCCCCTGATAACTTCCTCATTTCGGTTATGATGGAACCACCCTTGCCAAGGAGACAACCTATTTGATTGGAAGAAACAAGAAGCCTAGCTAACATATTATGCTCTTTGGGATCAGGTATAGACCTTCCTATTCTGCTCTGCACACGAAATACAGCCTCTTGCACGGGAGATACTCTATCATCTGGGTGCTGCGATTATTAATCTAAGCATCAGCATAAACAGGAATACAGCTCCATAACAATAGTTCAGCACAGCCTTTATGATTGCTCCACCTTTACCAATAACATTTCCTACTCTTTCAGCATGACACAATAAACGGAAAGTAAGCATCTCCTGTGAAGGCCTCATGCGTCCATGTATGGCACCTTCATGAAATTTGGGAATTACAGGAGGACCAGGATGAAAAACAGAAATATCACGTGGTCCTGCAGCAAAAGGCGCTCCTTGTGCAGCAAGAGAACGGTTATGTGGTGGGAATTGACCAGCTGAATGAGAAGATGGTCCTGTAGGATTGGCACGAAGAGGTTCATGATCCCGAGGTGGATTTTCCAAAAGTTGTTGAGAAACAGATTGAAGAGCTTTCCTGACGACGTCGATTCCCCCTGTGATCTACATCACAGCATACATATGAAAAATAATGCTAAAACAGCATGAAGAGGATTTAAACAGAGTACTATGCATACATGCAAAAGCACACATACAGAAGTAGGAAGTTACATTTAAGTATTGACAGTGAATCAAATAGTATTTGACCAAGCAAACAATCCTGCAAGGTCTTTGCAACTTCAAATAACATTAATAATGGTAGTTTTGTGGAACGAGATGCACTTTTTTGCTGTTTTAGTTCAGACAGAGTGACAATCATTTACCTGAACAAGCTCATCAGAATCCGACGCACACAGTGGAAGTTTGTCCCTTGGAAGGATCCGAATCTGTGCCCCACTATCAGCTGACATTTGCTTTATTACGCTACCACCTTTCCCCAGAAGGCATCCAACTTGACTAGAAAGGACAAGTAGCCTAAAAACAAAGGACAAAGATTTACTACCTTCTTTATCCCCCTCTGTTGTCTCCTCCATTCCTTCAACCATCTTCTCAAAAACCAGCGAGAGAGCCTTCCGAATGGCAGAATTCCCCTTCTCACTCTTCAAATCTTCAACCGGAACAGACCCCTTATCTTCATCATTGTGTGCATCGTCTTTTGCCCCAATCTCCTTCTCCTTGCTCTCAGCTTCATCATCATCATTTTTATTGTTGTTGTTATTGTTATTAACCTCCCTTCCTTGGTCAGTGACTTCCTCAGTCTCCTTATCAGAACCTAAAATAGTAATAACCCTCTCATCACATCCAGGTACAGCTTCCTCAATCTTAACCTTCACACCAGTCTCCTGTCGGATTTGTGTCACGGTGGCACCACCTTTGCCGATAACACTCCCAATCCTTGACGCGGAGCAGAGCAACCGGAAAACAACACTCCCCGGAGCAAAATCCAACGGCGAAAAACCAGTTCCTGACTTTTGGCGTTTCGCTTTCCCATTTGGCTCCGCATTTGGCCTCTTAGACGATGTCATTGGAAACTAACACTGATAATAAACAATGAGGCACACCTATTTTCACACCATAGCATCAGCATTATCACTAACAAACACAAGCACACCCATATAATAACACTACAATTCAAACCACAAGCTTCTGTGCCAAAACTATTCAACAAGTGAATTGAATTGAACAAACATTTAATTGTCAAATTCAGCTAACCAATAAAGTACTTATCAGGATGTTCAACTTTTAAGTACGGCGAATAATAGAATTTAATGAAACGAAACATTCAAGAAAAATGGAAAATGAAACAAGAAATTGAAAAACAGCATGCGTATTATTGAAACCTTGAGGAACGAAATCGCGAGGGAGAGCGAAGGGAACCGAAGGGAGAACGAAGAAGAAGAAAGCGCCGTATGCGGCCGGCGTCAGCGATGTGATATGAGACGGAAAACCCCCAAAAGTTACAGAAATTTTTCCACTTTTTTCTTTTCTTTCAAGCTTTTTTCCAGTGAGAGTCAGTGACCAAAACCTCTTGGGACTTGGGCTCCGTATGGGCCAATTTTATTGGTTGAGCCCATTATAATTGGGCTAAAAAATTATAAGACCTCCTTGAAAACTTTTATTTTTTTATGTCTATTTTATTCGTATTTTGATTAATTTATTATTTTATTTTTCATACAGAATTCTAACACTTACTTAACCTCACGAGTGATTAACCATTCAAAAAAATCCAAGTTAATCCATTGGTATCTTAATTAAATATTAAAAATCAATCCTCATTTTTTTTGTTTTCTAATGTCAGGATATCTATCCGCCGAAAAACCCAATGACTAATTTAATCTTGATTTTATACATATAAAAATACTTTTTTTTTTGTCAAGTGGATTGGATAACCTCCAATCCTAGGTATCACACAACACACACATGAGGCAATATGATTACCACTTGGTCTAGGCCTCTGCTACATATAAAAATGCTTTAAAATTTTATGTAAAAAAAAATAGCCCATTATTCTGTTTGACACTAGAGGCCCTTCTGAGAACGAGAAAAGTGTTTGTTGAATTGGAGCCCATTCCTCTATTCAGTTTCACTTTTTTTTAGTTTTTGTTTTCATGGTTTTGTAAAAAAATTAAAAATAAAATATAAAAATAAAAAATATTTTTTTTTATATTTTCCCCTTTTTCTTTTGAAAATTATAAAATTTAAAATGCAATGCAAACTAAATAGGCTCTTGTTCTTAAATCACAGTTCATTTCTTTGTTCCTCATGCATAAGATTCTGTTACTGAAGGAGTCCTTTCTAACAAAAGGTTTTAAAAAAATAGTATTGTTAGCGAAATAATATTTAAATTTATTTTATTTGATATAATATTTATAATTATATATATAATATCTATAATTTTATATTTATAACGTTTAAAATTATCTATGTAAATAAATTTTTATTATTTTTTAAACATTATTGAAAAATTTTATGAACATGGTGGACAGGGATAAAGGTGACGCGCAAAATAAATGCATGCATAAAATGAAAAGTTTTCTACGTTGAAGTGCACTCAACATTGATTATTTGAAATTCTTTTTTGGGTCGAGTCAATTCTTTTAATATAACGCTAAACTATTCTGAATCCTTTTGTACAATGAAAGCACAACACAAGAAAAAGATGTAGCATTATTATGGAGTAATAATGCATTACCACTAAATAAAGGTGAAAGAGTACCTAGGCTTTTTCTTTTCTTTTTTTTTTTGGCCATAAGATGGCAGAGAAACACATCAATTATAAAAGGGGCTTTAAAATATCCCACAGCGAACATCATTCATTTAAACTATAAAGATTAAAATACCAAAAAAAAAACTATAAAGATTAATATTATGATTGAGTGCTTTGTTTCTTGCTTCTTTTGTCACATTGTATTTGAATAAATAATCAAATTAGTTTTTAAAAAATCATTTATTTTTTAAATTGAATCTTGAAATTTTTTTTAATTAAATTCGTTCTTTAAAAATTTTAAATTAATTATATTAATTTTTTTGTCACTTTTATTGCTAATAGTATCATAACATACACCTAATAGTCCTAATTAACTATTAATATGACTAATTTATAAAATTAGATCAAATTAACCCCAAATTGAGATATTTTAAAGTCTCAAGTTCTTCCATTAATTAAGTTTTGATTTGATCTAATTTCATAAATTTATTATATTAATAGTCAATTAGAACTTTTAAATGTGTGTTGTGATATCACTTAACGTACCAAATTAGCAAATTTTGACATCTTAATAAAGAAAATGACAGAATGACTAACATGATTAATTAAAAATCTTTAAAAGATAAATTTAATTAAAAAAAATTCGATGACTAATTTAGAAATTGAATAATTTTTCAGGAACTAATTTGACCATTTACTCCATTGTATTCAAGTACTACTATTAGTACGTTTGTTTTCTCAACATTCTTTGAATTAAAATAACAATTTTTTTTTTACAAAAAAAATATTTTTCATTCATAAAAAAATCAAATAGTACTTATAAATATCATAAAAATATCAGTTCTATATTAATAATAAGATAAATATCTTATATATTGAACTATAATATGATAGAAAACACAATATTTAATTACTAAAAATATTAAAAGATAAAAACAAAAAAAGATTTGAGTTTCTTTTGTCTCTAAATCTACACACATGTACTATAAGACAATAAAATACATCTTTTTCTTTTTCGTGTAGATCTTAAGGATTTTCTAGATCTAAAAGTCTTTTTATGAACAAAAATTTTTTCGTAAAATTTTTTTTCTAGATATGAAAATATCTATAACATGAAATCATCACCAGTATCCATGAAGGAAACCAAGAGCACCACTATAAAAGAAGAAAAAAATTACCACCGATGAATTATTATTAAAATCAGTAATACAAAGCTAAATTCAGATCCAATAACAATCTAAAATGAGAATTGTAGGCAAAGAAAAAGTGAAACTAAAATAAACTAGAAAAAAAATCAAAAAATGAGACTAAAATCAGAAAAAGAGGAAGGATAAGAAGAAAAAGTGAAAGACAAGAAAATGAGGAGTAAGGAAACATAATTTTTTTTTCGAATCTAACCAAACTAAAAACCAAAAAGAAACACAAAAAATCAAGAGAAAAAATTAAGAGAGAAAGTGAATCTCCTATAATTTTTTTTTTTTGTGGAGAAAGAACGATTGTTTGTGCTTTTGAATTCTTAAGCAATGAATATAGCCATTGAATTAAAATAACAGTTATTACTACTAAATTATATATAAACATAACCTAACTAAATCACTCAGCAACTAATAACTCTATAATTAATTAACTGCAATATCATTTGGGAAGGTGGTGATTCCAAAAATTTATATTAGGTTATTTTATATTTGTTTATTGGACAAAATGTTTGCTTCATTCTAAATCATTTTAAAAGTTATAGTCACAGCTCATACACCCATACGATATTTTGAAAACAAAAGTGGATTCTCGTATATTTAAGGGATAAGTATTGTTTTGATCTCTAACGTTGAGGATCAAAATCGAAACTGTCTCCATGATAATTTTAAATTTAAAATCACTCTTAACTTTTTTTTCGTATTAAAATCATCCTTTTTTAATAAAATTCTTTATTTTATTACTAAACTACCCTTCTTTTAATAAAAAATATAAAATAAAAACAAAAAAAAAAACAAAAAAGAATGCAATTT
>NC_029779.3:15724192-15726055 GCF_000817695.3 Arachis duranensis
ACCACGAACAGAAAAAGACGTCGTCGCCGTTCATACATGCTTCTACCGCCGCCGTGGAGTGCGTCGCTGGGAAGGGGAGCCCGAGCTGCCGATCTACCCAGCCGTGGAGTGCGTCGCCACTGTTCATGCATGCTCTTGCCACCGCTGATCTACCCAGCCACTGCTCCTCGCCGCCTCACTGCTGCTTCTCGCCGCTGCTCCTCGTCGCTTCTGCTTCTTGCTTCGATCTTTGTTTCTGCTTTTTCTACTTCTGCATCTTCTGCTTCGTTTTCTACTTTCTGCTTCTGCTTCTGCTTGAGTGCTTCTACTTCTACTTCTAATTTAATTTTAATTTGTTATTACTGATTTTATCATTGTTGTATGTTGATTTGTTAAATCTGAATTTGATTTATTTAATCTGATATTGATTTGTTGAATCTGGATTGGAATAATGGATTTGTTCATCATAATCCTTAATTTTTATTGTTGGTTTTGTTCTTGTTTTGATTTCTGAATTGCTATTACTTTTTTTTGTTTTTGGATTCATTGTTGATTTGTTTTTGGATTTCTTGAATTTCTGATTGAGTTGTATGTTTTTTTTTGTTGAATTTGTATTTTTAATTTGTTAACTAGTGTATGTTTCTGTACCTTGTACGGAATAATACATAAAATTATATTAAAAATTTTATTAAAAAATTAAATAATATATATAGTAATTATTATTATAAATATTTTATAAAGTTATAATTAAAATTAAACTCTCAAAATTTTTAATATTAAAATATTAAAAATAATTAGTATTTATCTTAATCAATTTGAGTTTGTTAAGTGATCATCTCACTCGTCCGCTTAAACAACTATTAGGAGTTAGAATCTCGCCTTGTGTATATAGCAATTTATTGGCTAGCGATAAACCCTTGATAAAAGGAGTATCAATACGTAGTTAGACTTTGCAGGAGTTTTCGAATACGCAGGTACCCGACCTGTCCATACCCGGATGAAAGGGTAATAACTTGACCCGAGTCGGGATAGATTTTGCTCAACATAAGTATCGTCGGGTTTAGGGTATATCCGCTCCGAATATATACATATAAACACTTTTTAGGAATTAGGATTTGCCTCACATCACACATGATTCATAGCTTCAGTCTATACTCTATAGCCATACAAGATAAACTCAATCATCTTCACCTAAAATCTTCTTCTTCTCGACTTCTTCACAAAAAACCGCATAGCTCCTGTCATGTTGTTGTTGAGTCCATCGCCGCTTACCTATTCACAACTCCCATTTTCCTTCACAGCCAGAGACGGACCCACGTTTAATATAGAGGGGGCATTTGTCCCCACAAATTTTTTTAAAAAAATTAATACTTATATACATATATACCACTTATTATATTATATTTGTTTCAAAATAAAATATAAATAGTTCTTTTGTATTTTATGTTAAAAAATTTTTGTTAAACTTAACACATAATAATAATTATATTGTTAAATTTGATTTAGTATAAAAAATAAATAAATACACTAAAAAATTAGTAATAATTAATTATATTATATTAGTTAATTAATTAATAATTAAAATAAAATTAGTTTTCTAATTAAATACAACTTAAATTATTAGTTATTTTTTAAAAATTGTTTAAGATATAAAAATATATTATCTATGTATTAATATACTGTAATTATTTTGGTTAAAAAATTTATTTATACTATAAAAATTATAATAAGTAGATTTGACAAATAAGTAAAATAATTGTTTAAAAATATATATATAAAAAATAACATTTAATTATGTTAAAAATAAAAAAGGTCCTTATAAATATTTTTTGTTATTTTAAATATTATTCTATGTGTATGAAATTATATTTTTATAATTTTAAA
>NC_029779.3:15726778-15728307 GCF_000817695.3 Arachis duranensis
CATATATAATGTCTAATTAAATTTAGTGAATTTAATTAAAATAAACAACAAATTATTTATTTTATTTCAGACTTTATAAATGAATAAATTAATTAACTAATATAATAAATTACAATTAATGTAGTAAATTTAATTAAGTAATATATATTATAATAAATTATATTAATATTTAAATATCTAATTAAATCAATTAGCTGATATAATTAAGTCATAGTAATAAATTGTATTGAATGAGTTAAAACAATTAAATCGGGAAATACTCTCCGAAGCATGCTACGTCAGCTTCATCATTAAGTGTAGACATCCAATTTTTATATAATAGAATAGATGGTAGAAAAATTTGTTCTTCTGGAAGAAGAAGAATTTGTTTTTCGATTTCTTAAATTTCTGATTTTAAGTTGTGTGTTCTTTTTTTTTTTTGTTGAATCTGTATTTTTAATTTGTTAATGGAAGAAGAATTTATTCTTCTGAAAGAAGAACCAGAAGAAGAAGAGAATTTCTTCTCCTAGAAGAAGAAGAACAAGAAGAATGAAATGGTGAAAAAAAGGGGTATTTTTGTCATTTAAAACAATTATTAAAAAGGACGATTTTAAAATAAAATGTAACATTAAAGATGATTTTAAATTAAAAATTACATCAAAAACGATTTCGATTTTGACCCTCAACGATAGGGACTAAAACAATACTTATCCCTATATTTAACATTCACATATTTGAGCATTTACTCGTTGAATAAAATTTACATCATTGCTTTATTAGAAGTTTTTAGTACAAGAGATCCAGCAAATAAACTGTCATCAATCCTTATTTCTATATCCTTTATGTTTCAATTCTTGGTATTAGAATGTTAGTTAATTAATTTAACTTGTATAAATAAGAGTGACTTGTGTTGTAAGAAATGAGATTGAAACCACTTTCTTTAGCATTCAATTTTTCCAGCATGTTTATAAATTTCTTTCCAACTAACACCTCATAGTTGACCTTTAATATAACAACAATGTTAGAGAATCAAGAGGGTTTCAGCAAAAAATCAACTAAATATTTTTGAGTGAATCCAAAATCTTTACGTGGATGATGCTTATGCTAGGCATTACGATGTTTCTTCTATTAAATATTAAAATATTCTTTTCATACTAAATAGATATTCTTTTATATATTTTATAATTTTTTTTACATACTAAAAATCGAAATTGTTGGAAGCAGAGTTCCATAATTTTCGTCCCTAATTCTCCAACGTATCATTCAGAATTTTAATTTGGGGTGAGAAGCAATTAATATTAAATATTATCAATTAAAAATAAATAAAATTAATTAAATATAATTATAAATTAATTAAGTTGTTTATTTTTTGGCTGAGCATATACTTTTCCTTAATATAATTATATAAACATCTATAGATACATACTAGTTATAAAAATTGAAAATTATATACAAACATTAAAAAACAATAGAGTATTATATATGTGAGGCCAAAATTTAAGAGGATATACAAATATTATTATCAATATTTACATTATTTATATACATGA
>NC_029779.3:15728318-15737505 GCF_000817695.3 Arachis duranensis
TTTGTTGTCCACAGTATAAATTCCGTTTAAATTAGTAAATAATTAGTCAATAAATCAATTTTTGATAAGGAGAATTAGAAATGTGAATATTATATTAAATTAAGATAGAGCTCGTCGAAACAAAAATTTTGATACCAATTTCGAAATGAAACAGTCTAAGATTGGACCGAACGGATCGAACCAGTTGAACTGGACCTGAACCAGACTATCGTCTAACCGGATCAGCCTTTTAAGTGAACCCAAAGCCTTTCTTCCCTTCACTTTAACAGAATCGAAGCTTTCAGCTTCCGGGGAAGGGAAGGACGAGAACTTCGCCGAAAACCCTTACAGTGGTTCCGATCCCCGTAACTTTTCCGTCCGAACTCCGATTGCCGCACCGTTTACGGCTACGCGTTCACTGCGTCGAGCTCTACATTTCTACCGGAACAATTACACTGGTAACTTGTTTAATCACTCTCAGCCCTCTTTTTCCCTAATTTTCGAATTTTTAATGGGAAGGTTGAATTTCTTTGATTTCTGATATTTTAGGGTCAAATTAACTTGAGAAAAGTGTTCACTCTTACTTATGTGAAGTTTGGGTAAGGTGAGGATACGATAATTCTATTTTATTTTCATTGAATTTGAGCTTTGAGTATTAAATTGGATATATATATGCTATAAATGTGTATTAGGTTGTGAATAAATAATTGGAGTTTAAAATTGTGAATACTAGAACTTGGAGGAAGCGGATTAGTTGAGGTTTTGAGGACTGTGTTCTTTTAGAAAAATTGTCTTAGAATAATACTTGGGAATCGACTAAGGTATAGTTTAGGTTTCTTGTATTTAATATATAATGTTCTGTGAAAACTTAGACTAGACGACCATATAATAAGTTGGAATGCAGGTGTATGTTTAATGTTTAGTAATTTGTCGATGAATATATTTGGTTGAAATTTATTGGATAATTAGTTATTAATTTTGGATGGTGAATGTTGTTATGTTAATTTGGAGAGAATTATGTTTGAATGTTATTGTTGATGAACATGGTTGGTTTGGTGCTTGTTGATTAACTAATGATTTGGTGAATTATTGATTTGATGTATAACTATTGTGGAGGTTGTTGTGATAATGAGGTATTTTGTGTTAGAAGCCTAGGATTAGTGAACTATGATCCTTAGTTGAATTTTGGTTGTTGGATTTGAATATTGTATGAGTATAATTGTTGATCTAAGGTAGATTTATTGTGGTGACTGTTATGATGATGAAGAAGGGTATGTTGAATTGAAAAGAAAGCAGGTTTGGACCCGAAAAGGGTGGCAAAGTCCGAGTTTTAGAGGAGATGCTGCCGAAATTTTATAAAAATCAGAGATTTTGTTTAGATGATTATTTAAAAGAGATTTAGATTTAAATGTTATATGGTTTGATTTTGAGTTATTAAGAAAATGAGTATGTTTTAAGTTTGAAGTTTGATTCTTAGAAAAGAAAGAATTATATTTTGAATTGGAACTATTGATGGACGGTATGGGAGGTGTGATAATGAAGGATAAGAATTGAATATGTTTAATGTATGATGATGAATGAGATGCAATTGAGAATGATGTGGATGTTGATGAATTGTAATTGAATTATTTATATGGCTTCTGAATTTGAATGATCTGAGATATGAGATTCCCTGGATAAAGTGTCGTGACTTGCCACCACGTCTACCAGGTAGAAAACTTGATACTTTGTTGACCCTACGATGTAAGTGTGACCGGGCACTACATAAATTTTTGGGAATGTTACCCCCATTGAGTAATATTGATTATTTGAGATAAAGCTATGCATAGACTCATGGGGATGCACGTCGGGGGACAGTTTAAGTACAATTCAGACTTGTCAGGTTGGCTGGATAACCGATAGATGAGCCTCATCAGCCATAGGACAGGCATGCATCATATGCATATTACTTGAACTACTTGCTTGTGCTTTAATTGGGTGTGCCTAAATGTATTTGCCATGCTAAATGTATATTTATTACCTGCGGTATTTGTAACTTTTCTGTGCTTGCCTTTATCTGTTTATTTGTCTGTGAAATACTGAAGGAGATGGAGGTATGGAGGAATGGCAGTATGAGATTTAGGTGTAAGGTTAAGTTAAGTCAGGTTTACATATTCTTAGAAAACCACCTTTTATGCCTTCTATTTAATACTTTAAGCTCTATAATATGAGAGTCGGCATTCTAGGATTGCCTCTGGCATTCCCAAGGCCTTATATATTATGTGTGTGACACTTTTACCATACTGAGAACCTCCGGTTCTCATTCTATACTATGTTGTTGTTTTTCAGATGCAGGTCGAGAGGCATCTCGTTAGGCGTCTAGACCCTTGAAGCGGAGTGGTTACAGGGTTATTTTATTATGTTATGATGTGTATATATGTACTTGGTTTTCTCTTCGCATAACTTGTTCTTTTGATCCTCCTAGAGGTTTACGGAGAGGCAGGAGGATTGTGTATATGTACTTTTGGATTTTTGGGATATGTATGTATATATGTGTAAATATTCTCCTGTCAGTCTTGACTTCGCAGGCTGAGTTAGGAGCTCGTTATTTTGTTTCTTTGGCACTCTATTCCTACTTCTGTTATCTTATGTCTAATAATTATGATTTTCTTAGTATGTAAGTTAACTCGTACCCTGAGCGTTGCGCTTTTATTTCGTAATTTTTTGTTTCCTCTTTTTTCAAGACTCTTAGCATATTATAATTCTTCTGCTATTATATATACTCATTTTATTTTAGAAATCGTAATACTACACCACCTCTATTTTACGGCTTAAGCGTAAAGTTTAGTGTGGTAGGGTGTTACACACAATATTCCATGATAAACTATATATATATAATAGAGTTGATATTGGTCAATTAAAAAAATTCATCGTGCACTCTAAAAAAATGACTCGTTCCATATTTTTGACCCGATCCACCTGGGTAAAAATAGAATGGATATTTATCAATAAAATTAATATTGTTAACTCTATACAAAATGTTTTTTTATAATAAAATATTAGAAATGATATTATTAACAAGAATAATAATATTCACACTGAAAAAATTATAAATTTTTCTACCAATACTTTATCAAATGGTTTTAATTTTGTCATAATATTATTTTTTAAAAGATTTAAATTGATAAAAGAACAAATATAAATAATTATATTTCTAATTGATATTTTTAAACAACAATTTCTTTTAAATTTGTTTATTTTTTGCATGAGCCTTCTTTTAAATCATTTTTCAAGAAAATTAGTTGCTAGATGCGAATTTTTAAAGTTTTCACAACAATCCCAATTATGTACAAGCGAGAGCGAACATATTATTTATTATATATTCGGGAAAATTCAAATAATCTATAAGAAATTTGCAGCAGAATTTCTAGTAGTGGCCACGTAATAGTTTCATATGAAATTCACATAATCTACATCAAATAATTGTAGGAATTTGAATTAAGATGCTGCATCCACTTAAAACCTTGGTGGAGTCTCAGTGAATTATTTGCATCAAGTTAGTGATAACGACAAAAATATATATAACTAATTTAAATTAATCTAATAAATAATTATTAATCTATTTAAATAAATATTAAAAATTTAAACTTTATTTTTTATATATAATAAATTATTAGCCTACAACAAATTTTTAAATAAAATTTTAATTTGTGATAAATTAATTTTTGATAAAAATTCAGGTAAAGTCAACTTCACGTGAAGTTAATATTTAAAAACTGTTAATCAAATAATCTAATAGCTCTTAAATATCATTGGTCGGCATCGTAACAAAAAGAAAAGGGACAATAAGCATATGAAAGGCAATTATGTAGAGTATTTGTTAGTTGACTTGGGTTTATGGGTGTGTGTTTGGTATATGAATATTCTTACATAGCTCTCTATATTATTCCATTTAATTTGTGTGGAATGAGAATCACATAATAAATCAAGTGACCTAAGGTGCAGTTATGTCCACTAATGTAAGTATCTAATCAATTCATTGCCATTAATTACAAACCCAAAGGCTTGGAAGTTCCAACATAGTTAGTCAAACCGGCTACCCCACCACCAATTTTGTCACATGCTATTCTCATTCTCACTTATCAAGACTGTTCTTACAAATCGTGTACCAAATATTTGCTATAATAAATTAAGTATAAAAAAATAAATTATAAAAATTTAATTTATTTTAATTTTTTATACAAAATATTTAAGAAATGACAAAGTGGACAGATCCACTCTACCTTTTTAAAGCTTGCCCAAATAACCTATCTTACTAAATTAATATGGGTTTAACTTGTTATTCTACTCTGTCAAAGGGTGGACTGTCAGGTTGGCGGGCCGGTCCACCTCTATTTTTTTATATATTTTTTAACTAAATTTTTTCTTTTATAATAAAATTTACTTTTAACATTTTTATCGAATTAATTTTTTAAGATATAGAATAATATCTTAAATTAATTATTAAAATATTAATCTATAAAAAATTTATAATTAACCATAATAACTGTTTAATTAAAATTAACAATAATAAAAATAACAACAAATAATAAGTCTCAAAGTCTCAAACATAAGTGCATAACAAATTAACAATAATAAAATAAACACATAATCTATACATAAATTCATTTCAAATAATCCTACTATAATTAAAACAAAACACACAACATAATCCATAAATCAACAAGATATCTAAAAAAATTCTTAAATCAACACACGTAAATTAATTATCAACTTCTAAATCAATAAAATTTGAATCTGATCCAGAAGTTGAAACACCGCCTTGCCTAACACCTTGAGGATTCACATCTTTACATTCACCTTCACCTACAATTAGAAGAATACCTAAATTTAGAACAAGATATAAATACTTAAATATTATATAAATATTAAATTAGTAACTAACAATCTAATTACCATCAACAAAGCCTTTATTCCAATTGCGAGTACAAATCACAGTCTCAACATTTTCTGGCAATATTCGACTTTTATATTTGTTAATGACATGAGCTCCAATACTAAAGGCAAATTCCGATGCAACCATAGTAATTGGAATACTCAATAAGGCACATGCTATGATTGATAACTTCGGATAACGACTCTCATATAATTTCCACAATTCCAAAATATCTAAATCTTCAAAACAATCTTTTGACAAAAGTGGCTCCTCCAAATATGTATCAAGTGAATTCTTTTCACTAAAGACCTCAACTTGATGGTTACGTTTCATCAATTTCTAACAAAATAGAAATAATCACATCTTGTTAGGATAGAATAATGACAATTAATAATATAAGAGAATTAAAATATGTTAAACATTACTTACACCAACAATCGCAAGTCGCTTCTTCCTTGCACTTTCAGGAGTATGGACCATGGATGAAGATTGAATACTAGGTCCTTGTACTTCAACAGTTGAAAGAGAATTTTTGTCAAATTTTTCAAAAAGCTTGTATAATTTCTTTTTCACGTGTTCTACCTTTCCTTTTGCAGTCTTAGCATCAATCTCTTCATACATAAGTTCTAAAGTAAAAATCTTAAATTTAGGATCAATAATAACACCAAATGCAAGAATGACACTATACTTTTTCTAATACTTCTTAAATTTGTTCATCATCTTTTCTCCCATGCTCCTTAGAAGCTCATCTTCACTTCTCAAACTTCCCGTCAAAGCACATTGAATATGATAGACTTGTAGAAAATACAAATTCGAAATAGGGTAAGATGTGTCAGAAATCAAATTAGTAGTTTCATAAAAGGGGTATAAAAATTCACATATCCTTTCAGCTCTCCCCCATTCATCAATCGAAGGACAATGCTTATAAGTATGATCGATTGCCTTCAAATACTCAAAGGCCTTCCGATACTTTATATCACTTTCAAGCATAATGTACGTAGAATTCCATCGAGTAGTAATATCTAGATGCAATCCACTTGTAAAATTCAAACCATGAATCGCTGAAACACATTCTTTAAACCTTATCATTCTACTTTCTGATCCTCTTACATATTTTACACTTTTTTTAATCTTATCCAATGCATCATGAATAATTTTTAATCCATCTTGCACAATAAGATTCAAGATATGAGCAGAACAACAAATATGAAAGAACTCCCATCACACAACAACCAATCATGCATATTTAACGTACTTTTCAAATGATCTTGGCATGTATCATTAGCATATGCAGTATCTAGTGTAAGAGTCATAATCTTTTTTTCAATTCCCCACTCATTTAAAAGCTCAAAAATTTTGGAAGACAATTCAAATTTCGTGTGAGGGAGAGGTATATAACAAAAACTCAAAATTTTACTTTGTAATTTCCAATTTAAATCAATAAAGTGAGCAGTTAAACATAAATAACCCTCTGTAGTGATGGATGTACACAAATCAGAAGTCAAACAAACTCTATTATTAGGAATGGCTACTAAAGTACTTTTAAGCTTTTTTTTTCCTTGAGTAAATTTTCAGCACATCCTCCTTAAGAGTATTTCTAGTAATTAGGCCTAGAGTTAGACTGATGTATTTTATCCAATTTCTAAATTTTTTATTATCAACAATAGAAAAAGGAACATCACCATCAATAATAAAGGCAGCAAACATCTCACGTGATACATGATTATCTATCTTGAGAGTCCCCATTTTATTTTGCATTTCTATCAAAGTTTGACCAATATCTTCAAAGTCTATTTTCACGCACCTGTCTAAATGATGCTTAAGTGACGATGTCGCATATTGTTTACCACCAGCCTTAAACTTCTGTTTGCATCCATCACATTCAGCACGATCTATACCATCATCACCAGGTTCAAGCTTTGTGAAATATCTCCACACATCAGATATTGCTACCTTCGTCTTTTTCTTTTTAATATCTTCTGCCGTTTCAAATCTTTGCATATTTTCAGAATTTTGTATTACATTCCCACCATTAACTTCCATAGAGATAGATTTATCCATTGCAAAATCAACAACTCAACCTAAATAATATCAATACATAAAAATACTTAAATCAATAAAAAATATTCAAACGATAACCAAACATAATCAATAAGTAATTTAGTACTAACTACATCATCAGTTCATCACTTATTCACTTACAGCGATGACTATGGACATTAAGACTAATCAAAACAAAGCACGTTGGTGATGTATGAGCGAATTTTGTTGGTAAATTTTTTAGAACAATTGTTGGTATGCAATGTTAATCATAATATATTATTCCTAAAAGCCTATCTTTCTTAATTCCGAGGGCTAATTATCCTTAAGTGTCACTTAGAAAATCCATCGAACACATGGAGAGCAACTCAGTTGCAGAAAACTCAAATCAGGCTGAACAAAAATTGACATGGTAAAAAATAATAACAATAATAACAATAACTGATCTTAAAAATGACGATGTGAGGAATCGATGGAAAGTTTCGAAGAGCTCATTTTTGCTAAAACAGTTATGAGAAAAACAAACAACAACATTACAGTAAACATCTTTATCATCGGATTTGTCACATACATATTCAGCAACTGTAAATCACTTACTAATAGTAATCACAGAGCCGTCAAACAGGAAGAGGAGGAGAGAGGAGCGCTACCAGGAATCCGCTAGTCATAGAACTGCCGAGCAGAGGCACCGACGAGACAGAGCTGCCAACGACGAGTGGAGGAAAGAAAGGAAGGCAAAAGGCAGAGGCGCCAGAAAGGAGAGCTCGCACAGACTGAGGAAAGGCCAATGTAGGGAGGAGCAAGTGAGGAGGGAGCGGAGCTGCTGAAGCTCAAGAAGTCAGGGTCACTGGATCAGCGAAGGCTGGAAGGGATGAAGGTCGAAGGGTGCTGTGGGCAGTGGGGTCTAGCCGTCTGGGGTGTGGCTGAGCTGAGTGACTGGCTGTGGGCTGTGGTATTACCGGTATTAGGGATTAGGCAGGAGACAGTAGCAGCATGTGATGTGTGTGGTGAGTAACCCTAATTTTCCATTTATGCCCTATGTAAATTTACTGAAATACCCCTTAAAAAAAAGGATGACAGCACGTCGGACCAGCCCGCCCCGCCCCGCCTTGGCCCGCGGTTTTGACGGTGCAGTTTTGGCGGATTTTTAAAATTTGGCGAATTAAAAATCTCGTCCTGACTTGCCTTTTTAGCGGTTTGACCTGGAGGGTTCGACCCATTTTGCCACCCCCATCTACTATATATAATTTTGTATTTTTGTGTTCCTATTTCAGTGTCTCGTGCCTATAAACAAATGCAGCCATAGATACTATAAATTAGTTATCAATCAATTATTGGTGAATGCTAATGTGCTCGGAAGAAAATAAAGAGTGTAATCTTTGAAAATAAAGAGTATAATCTTTGAACTCAAATATATAGATCTTAAACTCTAACCCTAAATTCTCAACCTTAAATTACAAATATGAAACTCTAAACCATAAATCCTAAACTTTAAATCATAAATTCTAAACTTTAAATTTGAACCATTGATATAAAATATAATAAATAGAAAGCTAAGATTTATTTAATAAACAAAGAGTGTAACACACCGTACTCAATAAATAGTGTTTAAGAATGTATCTTAATAAATAGTGTTCAAGAATGTATCTTAGTTATTGTATAAAAATATATATTTATTATTTATAATCTTTTTTATTAGGGTTAAGTACGATTTTGGTCCTTACGGTATATGTCAAAAAAATTTTCATCCCCAACCTTTTTTTTTTTTGCATACAAAATCGTCCTTCGAACCAAAATACCCTTCTCCTTCTTCACCAAAATACCTAGTTTCTATTCTTTTTTTTTCTTCTTCTCCATCACAACAGCAAAATCAGAAGCAGAAGTGCAACAACAATGAAGAAAGAGAAGCAGAACCAATGTAATAAACATGAAAAACAGAATCAGAAATAGAAGTAGAAACAGAAGAGAAAAATAAAATCAGAATCAAAATAAAAAGCAGAAGCATAATCATAAGAAACAGAATCAGAAGCGCAACAACAATGAAATCATAATCAAAATCAGAAGCAAAAGAACAATGAAATCAGAATGGAATCAGAGTTAACAGCATCAATAAAACCAGAAACAATGTGATTAACAAAATCAGTAAACCAACAATGTAATTAACAAAATTAACAAATCAGAAGCAGAATCGAAACCTTAGGAAGGACCAATGCGGCGAGGTCAGTAGTAGCGGTGACAGTGGCGGAGCGTGAC
>NC_029779.3:15737576-15749028 GCF_000817695.3 Arachis duranensis
CAACACTTCCTTCCTTCTCCTTTCTCTAGTGTGTCGCTGGCTCGCGTCTCCGATCCTCTCTGGTTCTGATTCCCGACGGCGACGACAGCTCCAAACCTCGTCGGCACCGTCCCCCCTTTTCCCTCTTCTTTTTTTTTCTCTTCTTCCCTTCCCTTTCCTGTGATTCTCTTTTTTCCTCTCGTTCGTTCTCTTTCTCTCTTTATTTTTTTATATTTTATAATTATTTTGGTTAGGTGTAATTTGGTAATAAATTTTAAGATTTAAGTAAAAAGTACGATTTTAAAACCAAATTAAACTTTAGGAACGATTTTTTATGCAAAAAAAGATTGGAAACAACAAAAATTTTGAGCCTATACTTTAAAGACCAAAATCATACTTAATCTTTTTTATTATATTATTTTAAAAATCAATTATTATATTATAGTAAATTTAATTAAATATATATATATATAATAACTAATTTGATAACTATATTTAATATTAACAGAATCTCTTTAAAAAAAATTAAATTTTTTTCTTATTATAAAATGTTTCTTTTTTATTTTGATTCCTAATTTTTTTATTTTGATTAAACTAAATTTAAAAATTATTTATTTTAGTCTACACCATTAATTTGTTGACGGTTTAAAAAATCTATTTTATTTTATACTTGTATTATATTTAAGAATAACATCTCAAGGTTTGCTCAGTAACATATTATATGATATAATAGCATCTTGTCCAATATTCTGTCGCTATCAAGACGCATTTTAATATTTTCTATAGATATTTCAATATTAACCCTTTGTATGATACAAAAATACAAAATCAACCACATAGTTTAGTGGTGGTTAAAAACATGATATTGCTTTGTCTATTAAATAAAAATTAAAAAATTAATTTAGTAATTAAAATTTATTGAAAAATAGAAACTAAAATATTTGATAAAAACTTTTCAAAAACGGGTCTAAGTTCTTAAAAAATGAGTATTTACAAATTTGTATTATCGTTCCGGCATAACCATAACTTTTAAGTCCAAATGTTGCTGAAAACTTTGACAGAACAGAAGCATATATACACCACAAAATAAGAAAATGACTACTTTAATTAACTTTTCTTCATCATCTTTCTTTATAAGTTGAAAATGAAAATCTTCCATATGACTCTTTATTAGCAATAACTTCATCACCTTCGTCATCAAACAGGGACATACACTACTGCTTGATGTTATAGAAAAATTTTTAAGTGTATCGTATATTGGTATTTTAATAATTTTTAACTGTTAATTTTAATTATATTATTATATATATATTTTTTATAATTAAAATTAACGATTAAAAATTATTAAAATATTGGTATACCGACCTAATCCGCTCTCATCATATTTTTTTAAAAAAAAAGGGAAAAGATTCATCATTATTTTTCTGTTAACAGAAAGATGAATGGCCAAAAATCTTAAAATTTGTCAAACTTTGGTTGACAAAAATATAGTACTATATTTTATTTTATATTTATCATATTTTTTAAAAGAGTTGTATTTTTGTTATTATATAGCATTTTTCGCTCCCTTTTTTCATTTTTCTTTTTTTCATTATAGAAAATGATACAACCATCTTAAATTAAGATTATATTCGTTCAAAGCACATATACCCCCAAGCAATACATGCAATAATAATCTTCAAAGGTCAACGCTTATAAACATTGAACATCAGAATAAACTATTATTTATATTCACCAAAAATTTAAGACATTAACAAAATTAGTTATAAAAAATAAAATTAATTTTATATTCATAAAAAATAAAATTTTATAAATAAAATTATTCAAATTCTAAAAACACGAGAAATACAAGATGAGAGCGAAAAGGTCAACCAGCCAGACGATGCGAGGGCGAGTCGGGGTACTGCGAGAGCAAGGACGAAGCTTCCTTCTCTCCTTCTCTCTGAATCTGTGTTTCGTTTCTTTTTTTAAATGTATGAGTGAGAAAGAGTTGTGATATAAAGGTATAATTGTTTGAAGACGATTTTAATACCTAATAAAATGTTGGAGACGATTTTAAATCTAAAATAATGTCAAGGACAATTTTGATTTTAACCTAAATCGTAGGATAAAAAACAATACTTATTCTAAATTTTTATCTAAAAGTATAAAATTTTCTTATTAAAATTTTATCTAAATTTATTAATAAATCAAAAAGAATTTTACATCACATATGTATTTTGATAATTAATTCACATAAATTGAATTAAAAATTATTTGAAACAGTAAAGTATTTTGTACTTCAATTCTATCCATCTCTTTAACCAACTAACTTTAATACTTATTGTTGTTATTTAAAATTAATTTTTATTTTTTTATAAAATAATTGAATAATTATTAGATATATATAATGGGGATAGTGCATAATTGTTTTTCTTAAAATACATCTCATCATATACAATTCACAAAAAATGTGTCATTATTATTAAAAATATTTGAATAAAAAATCTCTTACTTAAAAGATAATCGGTTTATCATATTAAGTAATCTCATATTCACAATTACTATATGTATTTAGTATATAAAACGCGAATTAATAGCTACAGTAATACCTATTAATATACTAATATTGATAATAAATAAATAAAAGATTATTTAATATTTAATATATATTTTCATGTTATTTAATTCTATATGCTTTATTATAAGAAATTTTGTCATTTTTACGTGTTATATGTTTGTCAATTTAAAATTTTTAAATTTAACACTCTAGATATCAAGAAGAATATATTATACCATGCGACAACACATACTCAACTCTTAGACCCAAAAAAATAAATAATTGAATTGATAAAAATAACATACATTTTATACAAAAATAATAAAATATAAACTTATCAACTCTTATGATCATGATCACGATAAATTTATCAAATTTTGCAATGGCAAATTTATTTATTTTTATTGTTTGTTTGCGTAAAGAACGACAAAAGCTTCTTTCATGATCCTTCGCAATTTAATTAGTATTTGATTTTGGAACGACTTCCATATAATATTATTCAAAAATAAAATATCCATAACTTTTTTGGCATGAACAACAACTCATACTTTAAGTGCATCTAGCTAGCTAACCTTTCCCACTTTCAAATCATCTCATTCGATAACTGTTTCTCACTTCTTTCTCGGTAATTATTATTGCTACCATGTCTTCTTGATGTGAAAACCATGCTTATCTATACATTTATACCTGTACTCCTCTTTTTGGTATCTAATATTATTGTCTCACTAAGTTATAGCATTTAGAAAAGAGATAGAGAGAGAGATTGAGATAAAAAAAAAATAGAGAATAAGAGACAAAAACTGAAATAAATTTTAGTATGATATTTAATATAAAGTGGAAGATAAAAATTGAAATAAGAATAAAATTTTAATTTAATTTGTACAAAAATAAAGTTATAATTAATTAATTGAAATTGAAGTATTTTAGATATAAAATATTATTAAAATTTCAGTTTCTGTTTTTAAAAATTTCAATCTTCTATGTCTTCACCTTTTAAAAGTACTGTATTAAAATTTTGAATATAAAGACTGAAATTTTAATACTATTTTCTGAATTAACAAACATGATATTAAGTCTTAATTTTTCAGTCTCCGTTCTAATACTTCAAAATAAATACTACCTGAAATGTTTATGATGCGAATTAGAACAAAAAAAATTAATATATATAAATTATAAAAAATAAAATAATAAAATTGTTAATGCTAGTTTTGGCTACTATTATTTTATTATATATATTATCTATGTGTTATTTTACTTACTATTTCCATCATGTTATTAAATAAGTGTATGGTATTTTTAAGTAATGCTTATAGAATTTTCTAAATGGGAAATAATTGTTGAAAAAAATAAAAAAAAATGAATAATTATTTGATCTAGGAAGGATTCAATTAAAAAGGATTGTGTTGCTATTGCATTTTAGTCTCTTTGAAGTAGGTTATAAAATTTGAGTTTCATAATAATCATAATATCTAATTATATTTATACTTAATTAATTAAATGTAAATATAAAATAAATAAATTGTCCAAGTAAAACCATCTCTTAAAAATACAGAGTATTTGGAGTGGTGGTTAGAAAGGGTAAGAGAGAGCAATAGAAAAAAGATTTGTGTGTATTTAGATTGTATAGAATAATATAATATAAAAGGATATTTATAGGTGTTAAAAGAATCAAAATAATAAATACGTAGTGTTTTATAATAAATATTTAAATATGCTAAATAATTTTAATAAAAGCTAATTAATCTTAATATATTCTAACGGTTGCTTATTACAGCTTTAGAGCTCGTTGCATGAAGTCCTAGCTCAAAAATTTTCTCTTTTTTTTTCTTCTTATTTGGACACTAAAAAAGGTAGGCACACCTGTTAATTCACACTTTTATTTGTTATGTATAGAATTAATAAAAATAAAATTAGTTGAGATGACAGGTAATTTATAGATTAGTTAAGAAGTTTGAGATTTAAGTATTGGAAACTAGTAAAAAAATTTTTTTTATGAATTATATATAACGAAAGATATTTTAGGGAAGAAAATTGGACACTAATATTTTTTGTATTTCCATTATACAGAATAGATTTATACCTATTTAATTTAAAATTAATTGCCAGTTAAACATTATATTAATATGTACACTTTCTAGTTTTAGTTTATCTAATAAAATAATGAAAAAAATGTGGTTTGAAATTTGATGACAATGCAAGAATTATGTATTATTTGAAGCGAATGATGAATGCAAACTACTTGAAAGAAACTATGCATTAGTGACTTTATTTTTAAGGGGCAATATTCATGATATAAATACTTAATTGGACTGTTGGCGAAGAAAGGATTGTGAACAAAAGTCAAAGGATAAGATACACATAAAAAGTGCGATCCAAACTTCTAAATGAAGATTGCTTAGCTTGTTGGAATGTTAGAGATAAAGTTATAGGGACAACAATGTTAGGAAGTAGGGAAAAGAAGAAAACATTTCTGGTGCGATTGCATTGTAAGCAAAAAATATTAATATTAATTATTAGGTTTCACTATTATTGTTATCATATTGTGATTTAATTAATAGAGATTAACATGCCTATTAATTTATTTTTTATTTATCTATTAATTATATAAAAAAATTAATTATTCTGTTAGTTTTTATAATTTTATATTCTCCTCGCCTCACCCTGCTAACCTTTCTTCTCCTCTATCGGCATAGTCTTAAATTGCCTTCAATGGAGTAATGATGAGTTAATGTGCTTCCCGAATGGAGTACTAAAGGACCTTACCTCTTCGAAGATATTGGAGATTCAATCTCTCTCTAGACTATAAGAAATTACAATCGAAGCTATCAACTTCAGCGCTGTAAAAAAAACTCTTTATAGACTAATGTAAAAGCATGCAAACATAGGCAGGTCAAGTTTTGAAAGGGTTGGAATCTCTCAAAGTATTTAGAATTTAACATAATTCCAAGTTCAGATTGTCAGAAGGTTTTCAATACCTAATTATCTAAGAAATTAGACATTATTGCCTCCCAGACCTAAAGTCTCAGATTGTTTGACTCGATGGCGGTTATCTCAGTATCCATTCTCCTAATATTGTCATTGATAGGGAGGTCGTCGAAGCCAAACGCGACTTTAGCGTGATTATCCCATTTGGATCTGACGGCGGCGAAGTGGAGAATATGATGATGTTTTGTGGATCGAAAGATTGGTGCATGTTGTAAGGGTTGTTGAAGCTACAACAGAGGGGCGAAGAGAGGATCATAAAAATAGTCAACAGAGAAGATGGGATCATTGGTGTCAACAGAGGGGTTAAAGTTTTGGTCATCGAAGTTAAGCTTGTCGATGGAGTCGTCAGAGGAGAGGTCGTCAAGGGTCGAATCGGAGAGAAGAGAAGGGGAAGGATGTGTGTGATAGATGTGGGAGGAGTGAGGGTGGGAGAGGGAGAGGCGGGAGTAGACGAGGGAGACAGAGAGGATAGGCATAGCAAAATTTCCCAACAGGACAGGTACCCACGGGGATTTACCCGTCGGGAGATAGGTATGGGGGTTGTTTTCTACCCGCGGAGACAGGGGACGGGGCCCCGTATAATAAACGGGGTGGGGTGGGGGTAGACGTTTCCGTCTCTGGAGACCCATTTAACCCGTTTATATGAAAAGACTAAAATACCCCTAATATATATAACGTATATGACTCATTGAAGAAAAACCCTAGCCGTAAAAAATTCAAAGCTTCAGTGCTTTAACTTCACTGCTTCAGAGAGTCTCTTCTCCTATCTTCTCCTCGTCAAACCCTCAACCTCTCCTCTCCCGAACACCGTCGACCGCCACCTCCCACCCTCTCAGTGGCTCAGTCGCTCACCGCACCGTCAGTCTATCACGCTTCCACCCCCTCCCGAGCTCACCGTCAGTCCGTCACGCTTACCGTCAAGCTCACCTCGTCTTCTTCTCTTCGTCGCATCGTCGTCGGTCGTTGTTTTCTCCTCGTCGCTCACCACAGCAGGGAGTGCGTCTTCGCGTCGGTGCATCTTCGCGTCAGAGCTTCTTCGTGTCGGAGCCTCGCCGCATCTTCTCGTCGTCTTCCTCCTCCTACCCCTCACCGCCAAAATCCTCCCCTCTCACTCTCGAGGTCACTGGTCACCGAGGCAGCAACGTCGCGTCAGAGTCTCTTCGCGTTTTGTCGTCTTCGCATCAGGGCCTCCTCGCCATCAAAGCCTGTTCGTTGTCCAGCAAGATCGTCAGCTTCTTCGCTGTCTCAGAGTCTCTTTAAAGTAATTTTAATTCTGTTAGCCCTAATTTATATTTCTGATTCTGATTGTTGTGATTTTGATTATGCTTTTATTGTTGTGATACTGATTATGTTAATTATTTGCTATGATTTTGATTCTGTTAATCCTAATTATATTTCTAATTCTGATTGCTATTATTTTTTATTATATTTCTCAATTTTTTTAATTTTTTTAAATTTGCAGATATCCGTGAATACCCAGGTCCCTGGCGGATATGGAGTCCCCGTTACCCATCGCGGGGATGGAGCGGGAACGGGGGCAGGTATTGAAGGCAGGAGGCGGGTGTTTCTACCCCATGGGGATCCGTTGCCATCCCTAAGAGAGGAGGGAGGAGGACTATGAGAAGGTTAATTTTGTCTTTATGAAAATAGAAGGGGAGAGTCAATTAGAGATTAAGAAAAAAAGTTAGGATATCTTCAATTTGGGAACAGAATATTTCATTTAACCAAATATTTTTGTCACGGTAGGACCTAATTAAAAAATATTAGTCTAGGGACTCAATTGAAAGAAAAAAAATGTACGGACCTAATTAAAAATTTGGCGAAATTATAGAGACCAATAAAATAATTAAATCTATAAAAATTAAGGTTAATTAAGATGACAAAGACCATTTAACTAATTTAAATAAAAAGTCACAAGTTTAAGTGATACGTATAAATTATAAAATATATCTTTAAAAATTATATATAATAAAAAGAGTTAAGTATGGTTTTGGTTTTTATAGTTTAACTTGAAATTAAAATTGTCCCTAAGTTTTTTTTTTGTGTGTGTTTAAATCCATCACTAATGTTCAATTTGATTTTAAAATCATCCTTTTAATTAATCTAAATTTTAAAATTTTGGACTAAATTATCCCTAATAAAAAAATTATAATTTTTTAAAAAAAGAAAAAAGTAGAAAAAGAGAGAGATAGAAACTTCCATTGAAAAAAGAGAGAGAGACACACAAGAGAGAAACAAAAAGAGATAAGAGACAAAGGCACTGTTCCGCACCGTCGCCTCCTTGTCACTCCTTTCGTTATGCTCGTCGGTGAGGGAGAACATCGCACGCCGTCATCACCATTTCTGCTCCTGCCTATCCATGAGCAAGCAGAAGAATGCCGTAAAGAATGACAATTTGGTGATCCGCGACAATATAGTGGAGACGACGTCAACACAAACAGATTAAAATTGTACTTAGTTTAATAAAAAATAATTTAAATTGTAAAATATAAAATCTAATACTCACTATAAGTTTAATTGAATTGAATAAATAATAAAAAGGCGTATATATATACACAATCTGTCTATTATAATTTAGTTGTAATTGTCCTATAATTCGGATATTATTATAAAAAAAAGTCATAATATAATTATAATTTTCTATTTTTATAACTTATATTTCAAGCTGACCAACAACTATATTCTAATAATATTTATAAAAAGGTAACATTTGCATAAGAAAATATGTTTTGAATATAATCTTAATCTTTTACAAGAATATATTAAATATTTACTTGAATATTGGATTGTCATTTTAAAGTGGAGAATGAACTAATACATACATATAGAGAGAGAGAAAGAAAGAGAGAGTTGAAAAAAAATGTTAGAACAGTTAGAATATGTATTTGGTTTGTATTTTTAATTTTTTAAATTTTATGAAAAAATAAAGCAATAAATAGTAAAAACAAAAAATAAAAATTTATTTTTCTACTACTTTTGAGAAAATTAAATTAGAGAAATAATGTGATTAATATATATTTTTTATTTTTATTTAAATTAATAATATTAACTACATCTCTTTTTATAAAAAAAATGTTGGTTCATAACGTTTTTTCAGAAATAAAATGGCCATAAACACAAAAGAGGAAATATAAAGAAATAAATATTTTAATTTTTTTCTTTAATTTTTTGTCAAGTATAATTTTTTATTATTTAATATTTTTTATATATTTTTTTAATTTCATGTAAAAAATATATGATAAAAAAATTATATTTAATAAAATAATTAAAAAAATATTTTGATAATAATCGGAGACCTTTAATTATTTTTTATAGTTCAGCTTGCATAATTGAGCAACTCCTAAATTGCAAGAGAACCTATGACAAATCTCCCTAAATGATTACAGACAACACATTCACATTTTTCATTCTCTGTTTCATTGAAGAAAGAATCATCCACGTTAATTTTCACTAAATTCTCATTCGAAGACACCAACGAATTAGTTCTCAATTAGCGTTGGACTTCTTTGGTGTAATGTTGGCCTTCATCACTAAACCAAATTTATAACTCCTGTTGTTCATAGACTCAGCTACCCCATTAAGATTAAAACTCTTCCCTTTAAATAATGTTTATTTCTAGAATACCATAAAGATGATAATATCACTCCAAACCGAACAGACTAATCACCAAGTATAGACAGGTTTCGAATTAGCCAATTTATTTGGTTTAGGTTGAAAAAATCCCTTATACGATTTTGGGACTACATTAATCGCCAAGTAGCTCTGACAAAATGAGAATCACGTAGCACATGCATAGCTATTTCATTACTCTAAGAGCATCGGGGGCATGCAGCATCTTGGGTGTACTTTTCGGTATTGGTGAGAATAGCATCATGAGCCACTAACTATAAAAAATAATTTATCTTTTTTGGACATTTTCATCTTCAGATGAGCTTGAAGATATAATTATAGGCTCCCGGGTTATCTTGTAACGAGTTATAAGCAGATTTTAAGGAAAAGATTCTATTGGAGGAGTTCACCCACGCGATCTGGTCACTATCCTTCCAAGCCAAAGGTGGAGACATAGCCACAATTTTCTGAATCGCCATCTCCGGAAGCAAGCTTTTTAATTTATCTACGTCCCAACCACCTGAAATGATAAAGAAGTCTGTAAAAAAGATTCTCGAATCAAAGGCAGAATTTACCTGAGGGTGAAACTTATTTAAGCTTCCTAGATTTGGCACCCAATTGTGCTCCCAAAACTTTATTGGAGACCCGTCGCTTATGCGCTAAATCGAATTGGCCTGGATATCTTTTCAAGAAGAGCATATACCCTTTCACAAATGGGATTCATTTTTTCTTCTATTAATTAGAGAAGCAATGTCATTGTCGTATATGTACTTTGCCCTCAGAATTGTCGACCAAAGGGAGTTTCTTTTCTCGATCAAACCCTAGTAAACTTTCATCATAAAGGTCCGATTAAGATCTTTAGCATGTCTAACTCTGAGACCACCATCCGGCTTCGGTTTGTTTACTGTCCGTCAGTTTAAAAGATGATCTTTTTTAATTTGCTCTATTTCTCTTTAAATAAAGCTTCTGCAATTATGATCAATGAAATTACAAGAAGCAGTAGGTAATAAAGCAGTTTGCATAGTATAAAAAGGCATAACAGATAGGACAAATCTCACCAAAATGGTTTTCCTACCAGAGAGAGTGAGGAGGCTTTCCAATTGTTAAGTCTCCTCTTGATCTTAGCTTCAATCTTCTTGTACGTGTCCTTCATCACTCTAGAGTGGATAATTGGAACTCCCAAATATTTACCCAAGTCATCAGTTTTAGAGAAATTCAAGCAATTGCTGATGTCATTTCTCACTTGGTGTCTGACATTCTTGGAGAAAAAAATTCTAATTTTTTCAAAATGCTTCCAAAATTCAGAACTCGTGCAAAATGCTTCCACAACTCTCTTGATAATGTTTGTGTGTTCCATATTTGTTTTCGCAACGAGAATCAGATCGTCTTCAAAGTAAAAATGAAAAAATTCAGGTGCCTCCCGATTTATAAGAATGGACTTCCAAAATCTCATACTGACTGCAGAATTAATAAGATATAAGATGAGACAGTCTTTTTATGTGGAGAACAAAAATATAAGAAGATAGAAAATATTTTTAGCAATATATATAATTCTCTTGATTTTGAGTAAAATTGAATTAATGTCATTAATTATCATTATTGACCCCAAAAAAATGATAATGGATTTTTAATTGCGATGAAAAGAAAAACTATGAATAATAAATTTTTTTGAAGATGTGCTTGTATAAGTTTTTTATTTTACGCTATATTTAGTAAATAAAAAAGATAATGTAATGTGTTTGTGCTTATCGAATTAAAAAGTTTAATATAATTTCATATATTAATTTATTTTTAAATTTAATTCTTTTATTAATATTTATTATAGTATTTTTAAATTTTAAAAATTATTTTACTACTTATACTTAAAATTATTTTTTAAAAATTAATTTTTATAAACTATTTTTAAAAATAAAAATTTTACCCGACCAAACCTAAATTATGTTTTAGCTGCATGACTGCATGTGATTATATGGTCATGATCTATATTTCTTCTTTTTAACTAATAACTTTAATAAGCTCACTTTCCAAAAGCAACAAATAAATAAATAAATAAATAAATAAAGTAGCTATAAAGAGCTAAATATATACTAGGTGAATTGAACCATATTTTGCATGCGTTTAAATAGAAGAGTTTTCAAGATTTCAACATATATTCTGATACACAGTCCCACTTCTCAAGTTTTATTATGAATAATGGTCGGAGATGTATGTGTTTCCCTCTGCGGATTTAGCTAACCAAACACGCCTCATTATTTATCCAATACCTTGCATGGAAACAAAAATAGGTTATTATTACAATATAATATAAATATATATTAAAATATAAAATATTTATATATG
>NC_029779.3:15749340-15760967 GCF_000817695.3 Arachis duranensis
GGACAGTTGTCCTTTTTGTTATATGTTTATGGATATAGATACATTATTATAACTAAGGCCAACATCAGGTGAAAGCACACTGTAATATAATATAATAATAATATCATATAATACACCCAGTTGCACAATGCACATATATAATATATATAAATTATATATAAATTATATAAGCATCATAAGCAAATAAAAAACGAGTGCTTATCCAATTGGGTAACCATGCATGCATTGCATATATCCTTCAGAATATACTACTACACTACACTACTCCAAATATATACCTATTTTTTTTCCTTATTGAATTTTTTACTTTTAAATGAGCTTTATTACTAAAAATTTGATACTTCGTTAATTAAATTTGACAAAAATAATCATATGATATATAAATTTAAATATAAGGTAAAATATCTACTTCAAGATATGATGTTATTATTATATTTCTAATTCTTTTTAACGACTAGTTGAAAATTTATATGTAAAAGGTATGATTTTCCCTTTCAATATAATGATTCGCCGATTCATCACATGTTTCCAAATGGCTACACTCCTTCACCAATAGTACTTTGGCTTATTTAAATTAGTGATTCTCTAATCTCTTTCTATCTTGATGATTTCTTTAAGCATTATAATAGCAATGACTTCTATTATTTTATATTAAATCTAAGTAAGGTCTTCTTATTATAATTCAAACTTTTTTGGTTAAGTTCTCATCAATAATGGTCCACCTCAAACAAAAACGACCAAAATTTAGATGAAAGGGTGTCGTTTTCAACACGACCAAAAGATGGCCATTGAAAAGCACTACAAAATTTGTGTGCATATCAAAATATCTATTTTATTGTTTTCTTTCGCTTATTAAAATAACTCATAATAATGCGCTACATATGTTTCAAAAGAAAAAAAAAATTGATAATTAACATTTTTAATTTAAAGAGAGGTAAATATTAAATTTGTACCCAAAAAATTTTAGTACTGATAAAATGGTCCCTGATTTTTATTATTAACAAAATAGTCTCTAAATATTTTTAAAAGTTAACAAGTGTACTTCTAAGCTCGTCGGAACACATTTCCGACGAGAAAGATGCAGAGGTGGCTACTGAATTTTGATGATATGGCACTTTATTAAATACATATACCAAAGTAGAATTTTTAATTAATTATCTAGTCTAACTTGAAAAATCCAAAATCTTCTTTCCCTTCTAAACCCTAATTTTTCCTTTTCCAACACACCCTCTCAATCATGAGTTGCCCTAAACCTGAAAATCCTGATGAATCCTAATCCAGCAAAAGATCCCTTCTCCTCATCACACTCTCTCACTCTTTCAATCATGAATTGTTCAAAATCTATAGATTAATTTACAATTCAAAAAGATCAATAACAATAAAGTTCAGAGAAAACAAACAGATTCATATATAATAATCAAAATAAAACATAATAAAATAGAATAAATCTAAACACAGACACCACAGAAGCAAGAGACGAATTTAGACAAGGTCAGAAGAAGAGCACCAAAGACAGAGAAGACACGGTACAACGGAGCCAAGACAAAACATAGATAAAGGTCATGGAGATGAGCAGAGGTAACGGAGACGAGGCATATGAGTGAGACGTTGCTACTGCTGTGTGTGTCTGTTCTTATTCTTGATCGCAAGGAAGGAAGCGAGTCACCGCGAAGCATAGACCGGCGAGGTGACGCTGAGGAGACAATAGTGAAGATGCAGGGACGACGGAAAGTGGGTTTAGGCTAGGCGACAGCGATGAAGGCGTACATACGAGACAACACCGACGAAGGCGACATACGACATAGGAGCTGATGGACGCAGAAGACCCGGCGACAAGATGGCAACCGTATGGTGTCGGCGACAGCGGCTATGTGAGACTAAGAAAGTTGAGGCGTCGCGTTGAGCTCTACTACCCTTTTGGGGAGAGTGCGTTGAGAGAGTGAGAGAGTGCGTTAGGAAGGAAGAGGAGATTATGGTTCAGAAGGGGAGATTTTGGATTTTTCAGGTTAAATTGGTAACTAATTAAAAATTTCACCCTGGTATATACATTTAATAAGGTTGCCATATCATCAAAATCTGGTGGTCACCTCAGCATTCTTCTCGTTGGAAATGTGTTTCGGTGAGTTAAGAGGCACGTTTGACAAATTTTAAAATTATTTAGGGATTATTTTGTCAATAACAAAAGTTAGATACAATTTTGTCAGTGCCAAAATTTTTCGGGTACCGATTTGGTATTTACCACATTTAAGGAATATCCATACTATCTATAACTAGAGGTGGCAATGAGGTGGGTAGATGCAGATTTTTGCCCTATCTAATACAGCCCGTATGCGTGGTTCTTGTACAGTGGTGAGGTGGTCTTACGCCAAACCACATAGGGATCGATGACTGAAGCAGCATATCTATCGGCGACATCCTCCCCACTATGCTGAGATTGCTGAGTTGTGGCCTCTAGTCTATGCGTGTAGGACTCCTATGTAACACATCTTATTGTGATTAGTACGACAACTATACAGTTAATCTCTAATTATATATAAGAAGATCAGGTGTATGTTGACTCACATAATGATCCTGAGACCGCCGATCAGCAAATCTCACTTTGTTCTCTTTCAACGTGTGGATGTACTTGAACGTCTCCGTCAATGTCGCCTCGCAATCCAACGACTTCGATTACACATGTTGCATTAAAATAATATTATTAGAATATAACTAAGTTAATATAGAAATTAAAGACACTACATAGCAGTCTGGCCTTAGTCTTCATGAAGGTCGCTGAGCTGCTGGATACTTGGATGACCTGGTAAATTCCCTGTTAGCTCTGTTGGTAAGATACTGATCCCTAAACCCCTCATCAGTCTCCAAGTCAACTAACAGTGCTTTCTTTATTTCCAATCGGAGCCCGGTCATCAAGTGGCCCCACCCCTCACGAACATCCTCCAGCATCTATTGCAGCCACCGTTCCATTTGATGGTCATATATCTTCCTAATGAGGGCATCGTGAGAGGCGTCCCATATAAAGTGCAGTTGCACACAAAAATTTTAAAATTAGTTAATCAAAATAGAAAATTTAAACTAGCTAAAACGGCTTGAAACTAAAAAACAAAAAATAAGTTATCGTCCATTTCTGAAACCATCGCTTTCTAGTCTCAAAGGGGATCTTCTTGTAGCTTGGCTAGGGGTGGTCATACATCATCTTGATGATGTTGATCATCTCTTGAGTACATGCGTTGTCATTTGACGCGAACCTATCAATAATCTACAGACAAACCAATATGGCAAAATAAATTAAAACTTCAGAAGCAACTAACCATAATATATAGAGATTTTTTTAGAAATTTTGGCAGAGTTTCATCTATAACTGGAATGCGCCACAAACTCTTTCTATCAACAGTTAACTTAAACAACACCAAATGTCAACAATAAATGAACAACAGATACTTTTAGCAATTCACTAATCATGAAACATGAAACACTTTCAGCCACTCAAACCTACAGCCCTAAATCCACTAAACTAGAATCAATAATCAGACACTTTCAACAATTCACTAATTTGGAAACATGAAACATTTTCAGCCATTCAAACCTACAGAACTAAATCCACCAAACTAGAATCAATAATCAGACACTTTTAGCAATTCAATAATCAAGAAACATTAAACACTTCCATCCATTCAAACCTACAACCCTAAACCCACTAAACTTAAATTAATAATAAGACACTTTTAGCTATTCAATAATCCAGAAATATAGAAGACTTAAAGTGATACTTATCCCGTGCCGCATCAGGCTAAATCGTCAACTTACGAAGGTGGTGGAGGGGCGTCAGCTACCTCACTTTCGTGACAGGACTCTAGGGTCGCGGCTTCCGTCGCTAGAGGCAGCTTGCCGTGGCAGCGGACTACTGAGTGGTTGGAGGTGGCGTCATCACGTAGATGGATAGATATAGTTGGAGTTAGGGACCATGATGAATGACTAGTCCGCTAAATCCACAACCTGTGACGTCACCGAAGTAGTTGGAGTAAGGGGAGAGGATCCAGAATTTCTAGGGTACTAAAAGAAACCCTCCCTCTACCACGACCATGACTACAACCACGACCAACAGCCTAATCTACAACACCTCTATCCGTCGTCATGTCTGCAAAGAGCAAAACCAACCAGAACGCAATGAATAAACATAATTTAGACAATTTTAAACAACTTCATCAACAATATTCAGCAATTTAGTTTAATAATCGAAACACTTTTCAAAGTTCAAATTCAACTCAATTAGTGCACCTAAGATGATTTCAAAATATTTACGAGTTAAAAACAAGAAAACAAAAATAAGAAGCTTAATAATATACATAACACATATACTCAAAATAATATTTCTTCCTAAAATGTCACATTTTCAAAATAAGAAAATTTTCATTGGATAATCGTAATAATGTCAATTTTTTCTTTATATTATGAATTCATATAAAACCAATTAAACAATCAACAAAACCTCAACATATTCATAATCAACAAAACCACTACATATTCATATTCATAAACAAATTCAAATTTTCAACTACTGCTATATTCTAATTAGCATCATAAACCAATCAGTAATAAAATTAACAGCAATAACATTAATAAATTAACTACTTAAAACTAATACGGCATATAAAAGATTAGAATAACTGAAAAAAATTAAAATGATCACCTATTGTTGCAGAGGTAGAATTGATTCCAGAAGGTGGACGACGCACGGTAGCGTGCATGTAGCATGACCATGAAGGCACAAACGACGAGGGACGAGCAGCAATAACCACCCACAAAGGCAGAGGGAGGTGTGGTCACATACGAGTAGGAAGCAAAGTCGAGCAGAGACGTGAAAAGGGAAATAGGCGAAGTTGGACAGCGACGGTGGTGGATCTGTGGTGCGACGCAGTGGTTCCGAGAAGGAAAAGGTGAACGGTAAAGTGACAAGGAGAGAAGAAGAAGAAGAAGAAGAAGAAGAAGAAGAAGAAGAAGAAGAAGAAGAAGAAGAAGAAGAAGAAGAAGAAGAAGAAGAAGAAGAAGAAGAAGAAGAAGAAGAAGAAGAAGAAGAAGAAGAAGAAGAAGAAGAAGAAGAAGAAGAAGAAGAAGAAGAAGAAAGAGAGAGAGAGAGAGAGAGAGAGAGAGAGAGAGAATCTCAAATGAGGGGGCAAGAGGGTTTGAGATTTGAATGTACGCCTTGTTACAGTCGGATTTCTCTGACGATAAACCATTGCAAGTCGCCAAAACGTAGTATTTCACTAATTGGGTATACTGTCGCAAAAACCTGACGGTAAAGGACGCGCCAATTTTTTCTCCTCCAAATATTACCAGCAAATTTACCGTTGAAAACCAAAATCCGCTGGTAATTACTTAACCTTACGAATTCGACGCCGTTACTGTTGGTAAATCTGATAATAAATTTGCCTCTACTCTGTGACGCTAAATACGACGATAAATCTGACAATACTCAGCATTTTTCTTGTAGTGAAACTAAAACTCATAACATGAGAGTTAGATGAAACTCAATAATAAGTAATTACGTCAAATTAAACAAATTATCTAAACCTACATCAAAATTTAAAATTGAAAAACTGAAAAAGTTCAATATAAAAAATATATGGAATAAAAACTGAAAAAAACTCAGTCAAAAGTAAAATCAGTGAACTCACCCACACTGTAGAAGCAGGACCAAGAACACAACGATGGAGGAATCACGAGAAGAGAAAGTAGAGAATGGCGATGTGCCAAGAACTAAGTACGACTGGCAGCAAGAATCCGAGGCGGCGAGAACGTCTAAACTACGGACCATGATCACTGAATAAAGAGCAAGTTAGGGTTAGGGTTCAAAAAAGGGTTAGGTTTTTTATTTAAAATGAAATAAAAGGGGGATGGAATAGGAAGAAGGACGAGGACAACCTACCTGAAGGGAGGGAGGGGAGAGACGCAGGTCGGCGATTAAGGGAGCAACGACAACGGTAACAGTGGTGGGAGCGATGAAAACGCCAGCAACAAAACAACTAATGCATCGCAAGGAGTACCTAGCCGAGTTCACGCATTCTTTGGACACAATTGATGGTAGCCAACACTTGCGGAGGGGCTACCAAAAGTGGCTTGGAGAGAGAGAGAGAGAGAAAGAAAGAGAGAGAGAGACTAGTTCAAAAATGAAGGGGGAGAAGGCTTGCGGTTCGAATTTAGAGCAAAATTATCGTCGAATTTACTGGCAAAAAAATCCGACGGTAACACTTTAAAAGTGACCAAAATGCAGCGTTGCACTAATCAGGGATTACCGGTGGATAAATTTGTCGGTAATCTCGGTGCCAATTTTTTTGTTTTCTCTCCAATTATTACCAGCGAATTTACTTTTGGAAAATAAAATCCAACAATAAAATTTTTATACGAATTTATTTCCAAATCTACTAGTAAACCCGCCGCTAATGTATGATGCTAAATCTAAGATAAAGTTGATGGTATTCAACATTTTTTTGTAATGTCAAACATCACTAACTAATTATAGTGTTGGATTCTCTATACCATTGTTGGGTTGATATGAGAGGTTTAGGGTTTATAGTTTGTTTTTTTCTTAATTATTAGTATTAGTGTTGAGCACCCCATGACATTTTTGCGTTTATAAGAAGAATTTAGGTCTGATATAATGTTCACAGTGTTATTCACCTTATGATATTTTTGGGTTTATAAAATTTAAGGTTTAAGATTTAAAATTTAGAAGTTAGACTTTTAAATATTTAGTAAATTTGTTCAAGCATCACTGATTAATGAATATTAGCTAGTGTTTATGACGTTGGGTTCTTTATGGCATTATTGGATTGATAGGAGGAGTTTAGAGTTTAGGTTTTTTTTTTTTGTTAGTGTTTTACCATGTTGAGAACTTCATGGAGGGATTTAGGATTTTGTTTATATTTAAATTATTAGAGTTTATGGTATTGACCATTTCATGATTTTTTGGGTTTATAGGAGAGATTTAGGATTCAGAGTTTGAAATTTTAATTTAAATACATTTGTTCAAACATTACTAACTAATTAAGGTGTTAGATTCTTCATGGCATTGTTGGATTGATAGGAGGGATTTAGGGTTTTAATTTTTTTAGTTATTAATATTTACAGTATTGAACATCTCATGACAATTTTGGGTTTATAAAAGCGACTTAGGGTATAAGGTTTCTTTAATATTTGAATATCTAGTGTTTATGGTGTTGACCACCCTATGATATTTTTGGGTTTATAAGATTTAGATTTTAGGATTTAAAGTTTAGATATTATAGTTTTTAATTTTAATTTAATTTATTCAAATATCACTAACTAATTTTAATGTTTGCAGTGTTGAATTTTTTGTTACATTATTGGGCTGATAGGAAGCAATTAGAGTTTGGGGGTCAGATTTTTGTATTTTGAATTATCTGTATTTACGGTGTTTTAACACCTCATGACATTTTTGAGTTTATAGAAGAAGTTAGGGTTTAGGATTTTGATTATTTGAATTGTTTTTTTTTGTGGATAAAGGAGGTCAAAAACAAAAAAAAATAGAAAAAAAAAACAAAAACTAACAAGAGCCTCTCGGCCTTAAAGAACCATAATTATCTAACAAGAGATAATTCATAATGTCAGGAGGCGGAGTATCAAACAGATGAAGACCAAGAGGAAGGTGCTGTCCTTTCTTGGCAAGAGTGTCAGCTACAGCATTCGTTTCTCTCAGGGTATGCTTCCATTCAACCTTATGAATGCGGCTACTTAACAAGCTTATATCATCAAGGAGAGGTTTGCAAGGATGAGAATTAGTACAACCTTCTCTTATAAAATTAATAGCCATGGCCGAATCAGACTCAATGAGAACATGAGAGAATTCATTTGCTACCGCAATGTGCAGACCCTTTACAATGCCCCAGAGCTCAGCTTGTGTGATGGAGCAGTTACCTAAATTGTAAGAGAAGTCAACAACAAATTTGCCAAGATGGTTACGAAACACTCCTCCACAAGCTGCATTATTTTCTCACTTAAAAAATGATCCATTCACGTTCAACTTCATGCAATTCTCTACAGGAGGATACCATTTTATCATGCTTATAGCTATAGTATGATTCCTTTTCAATTGGGAGCTTTTAATTTCCTCATAACGCTTAACATCTCTTTTCCACGGGATTTAATAACTTCAAAAGCTGCTGTTGGGTACATCCTCTTACCTTAAAAAATATATTTATTACGGAAGAACCAAAGACATGAGCTTACCACTCCAAAAAGACATGAGCTTGCCACTCCAAAAATACATGATCAATTAGTTGTATTAGATAAATTGGCAAAGAGCCAATCTCTAATATTCATGTCGAAGAAATCTGTAATAATGTCGTGAGCCTTAAAGAAGTTCCAAACCGCTTTGGCAAACGGACAATCTCTAAGCACGTGGAGAATATCTTCATCCGCTGCATTGAAAATCAGATATTGAGCAGAATTGGACAGATGTCGTCTTCTCCGTTCTACATTTGTTAGAAGCACGTTGTGGGCCGCTAACCAAAGAAAGTATTTGATTCTTTCAGTTCCTTTCCATCTCCAAACCAATTTAAAGAGTTCATCCGAGGGTGTTGCATCATCAATAATTGATTTGTATGCTGATTTGAGGGAGAAAGAACCATCTGATGTACCAGATCAAGTAATGCTATCCATTCCTTTCCATGACAATGGATGCGCCATTGCACTAATCCTCTTGATTACTGAGTCCGAGAGCCATTCGTTAAGCTTTGTTAATTTCCAGGATCCTGAAATAGTAATGAAGTCCGTCAAATTACAACAAGTATCTGAAGGACTGATTACCTGAGTTACATGATGCTCAAGTTTCCCAAGTTCTGGTACCCAATTATACTTCCAAAAATTTATGTTTGTTTCCTCTCCAATACGCCAAATAGTATTTCTTTCCACCCCATTCTAAGTTGTGCATATACCCTTCCACAAGTTGGAAGCCTTATTTTTTCTAGAGACCTTTGGAAGTAGATCTTCTCCACAGTTATATTTAGATCTCAGAACTTTGGTCTATAAAGAGTCCTTCTTTTCTATTAGACCCCATTCCATTTTTATCATAAATGCATGATTTAAATCCTTTGCATGTCTAATACCAAGGCCTCCTGGTTCTTTGGGACTATTTATCTTCTTCCAACTAATAAGATGAACCTTTTTTGATTGATCAATTTCACTCCAAAAGAAGGACCTGCATTTACGATCAATTATATCACAAGTAGTAACTGGTAAAATAGCAGTTTGTATTGTATAACTAGGTAAAGAAGATAAAACAGATTTTACCAGTATTGTCCTTCTGGCCAATGATAAAAATGAAGCCTTTCAATTGTTGAGTCTAGTATTTAGCTTATCAATAATTTCATTATAGGTATTTTTCGACACTCTAGAGTGAAGGAGAGGGACCTTGAATATTTGCTAAGATCATTATGGCATTTTTGAATATAAAGGAGGTATTTAAGATTTATGATTTAGAATTTAAAATTTTTAATTTTAATACATCTGTTCAAACAATTAATTAATAGATATTAATGTTAGTTTATGAATTTTCAAGGCATTATTGGATTGATGGAAAAAAATTAGGATTTATGGTTTTGTTTTTTTTTAGTTATTGGTGTTTATGGCATTGAACACCTCATGGCATTTTTTTATTTATAAGAGAAATTTAGGATTTAAGATTTCATTTATATTTAAATTATTAGTGTTTAAGGTGTTGAATATCTTATGATATTTTTTGTTTTATAGAATTTAAGATTTAAGATTAAAAATTTAGAATTTATAATTTTAAATATTAATATATTTATTTGTTCAAACATCATTAATATTGATGTCTATATTATTTTTTATAATGTTAGTTTTTTCATGAAATTATTGGATTGATAGAAAGAATGAGTTTAGGATTTTTCTTCAATTATTAGAGTTTGGTTTCTTATGATTTAGGGTTTAGAGTTAGAATTTATTTTCTAAAATTTATTTTTAATCATAAACAACTTTATGTATATTGCATTTTAGAGATAAAAAAATAATGACGGACTTCGATTACTACTATAAAATGATGATCACATTCTAAAAAATCACACAATAAATATTATATATCTAAAAATTTTTAGAAGAGTACTGCTACATATATAAGTTTTTTTGGCAGATAAGTCATACAAATCACTTATATAACACGCGCGTGAAATCATGTTGTTTCTTTTTATATCCCATGTTCCTTCTTCTCCTCCTCCTCATCATCCTCTTTCTTCTTCTTCTCTTTTTTCTTTGCGATTCTCTTTCTTCTTTTTCGCGTGTTTCATCTTTATCGTCGTTTTTTTAATTACTGTTGTTGTTGCTGCATTTTTTTCCTCCTCCTTTTTCTATTAATTTTGTAACAGTATGTATTTTTTGCTTCTTTGTTTGATTTTTTCCTTCCAAGAAGAATTATGAGAATATGAAATAAGAAGATGAAGAAGAAGAAGCAGCAAAAGATGAGGAAGAGGAAGAGTTTTGAATTATGTAGAACTTATCAGCACACATACACTAAAAATTCTTAAACAATACACTTGAATATCTTCGTGTTACACTCAAATATTTTTATGTTACACCCAAATTTACTGCAAATACAGAAAAATATTTCCTCTAATGCTGCATTTTTCTTCTTCTTCTTCTTTTCCTTATTTCTTTCTTTCTTTTAGTTGAATGAATGTAAGTTCATCCTCTTCCAAATAATTTTGCAGCATTATGTGTTTCTTCTTTTTCTTTGTTATATCTTTTTGTTTTTATTCTTATTAAAAGAGTAAAACAAGAAGAAACTTGAGAAGGGAAAATAAAAAGAAAAAGATGAATAAGAAAAAAAAGAAGAAGATGGTGATCATGATGAAAAAAAAAGAAGCAGCAGAAGATGTGGAGAAGATAGATGAAGAGTTTTGAATTATGCAGAATGTAACACCCTACCATACAGAGTCTTATGCTTAAGTCATAATTCGGAGATGGCAAGGTATTACGACCTCTAAAATAAAAATCTAGTACGTATAGTAGTATGAATGATTGATTATAACTAGGAGCCTTTGTAGAAAAAGGGGTAAACAAAAACCGCAACTAAAAAACGCAACATTCCGATCGATAACGTAACGAACAAGGATAAACCAACGCGTGATTATATATATACAAAGGAGTGTCAAAAAAGGAATATCAAGACTCAAGATCCGGCTGCGAAGATAACCGGTCCGAGCATAGCAATATATACATATGATAAGAATAAGGAAAACCCCAAAGGAAACCCAAAGGGACACAAATACATAAAACCTATTCTCCAAAATCTCCCATAAGAGGAGTCATCACAATTTGTATTATTTAATGGAGATAAAAATATCTAAGCAAAACATATAAACCAAAACATAGCCCCCGAGAACAAAGGATCTTCGCAAATCTAGAAGTCTCCAGCATGCATCAGCGGGACACCTCACGTCCTGCATCTGAAAACCACAAAATCCGCATGGGTGAGAACCAGAGGTCCCCAGCATGGTAACAGCTTCCACATATATAATACATAATAATAGAGGAAAGCCGAAGGCAATCCTAGAACTTCCCCCAGATAATATCAAAGCTTATAAACAAGCTAAACC
>NC_029779.3:15761108-15762753 GCF_000817695.3 Arachis duranensis
TCAAGGAATATACAAATAGGAACAATTAAGGCATTTAGACAATTAGCAAGTAATATGCAGTCAAAGAGGCAATCTCAAACAATTCATATAGTATGCATATGATGAATGCCTGTCCCTAGTGGCTGATGATATCATCTGTCGGTTATAGAGCCAACCCGACAAGTCCTGGTAGCTAACCGTTGGACTGTCCCTCTGTCACGCATCCCCAACTCGAGTTATACTCGTTATAAACTTGATCATAATCATGATCTATATCCATCACCCTCACTGGTGAATATTTACGGGGGCGAGCTCATCCGGGTCTTTCACAGTGCCCGGCCACACTTATGACATAGGGTCAAAAGAGCTTCGAGTCTCAACCTGGAGCACGTGGTGGCTAGCCACAACTTTCTCCCAGGGAAACTCTCATCTCCAGCACTTCCACCACCATCCTCCACATCTCACATAATCATCAATGATCCTCATTGATTATTCATTTTTCCCTTGCTTCACTCGCAAGTTACCACATCCACTAGCTCCTTCTCTCATAGCTAGGCATATCATAATGATTCATGACATAAATGGTGAGATCGGAGGCTTAGAAGTATGAAATTTGGCTTTCAAAACTCAAAAATCAACTTTGGGATGAAAACAGGGCCACGTGCACGCGCACTCCACGCGCACGCGTGGACGGCCTCAAAAACTTATCGACGCGCAAGCGTCATGCACGCTAACGCGTGGGTTAAAAGTTTGCCAATCGACGCGTACGCGTCAACCACGCGTACGCGTGGGTGTTCTCGTGCCCTGACAAACCCCAATTTGACGGTTTATCTTGTATTGAATTTAGGGGATTTTATCACCTTTTACCCACATTTATTCAATGAAATAGCATGGTTTTGTATATTCTCCTTTAATTGTGCTTAAAAGTGAAAACATGCTTTTTAGGTCTTAAAATAGCTAAATTTAATTCTCCTTAATTCCATTAGATGCCTTGATATGTTTGCTAAGTGATTTCAGATTTAGAAGGCAAAGATTGAATCAAGGGAATGAAGAAAGAAGCATGAAAAGTTGGAGAACTCATGAAGAAATGAAAGAACCGGAAAGCTGTCAAGCCGACCTCTTTGCACTTAAACGACCATAACTTGAGCTACAGAGGTCCAAATAATGCGGTTCCAGTTGGGTTGGAAAGCTAACATCCGGGGCTTCGCAACGATATAAGATTTGCCCTAGTTGCACTGCAGATAGGGACGCGTACGCGCACTATACGCGCACGCGTCGTTGTGCCACCTGGTTCACTTAATGCAATCCGTGGGCCAGCGAATTCTCAAGCCTTGTGGGCCCAATCAAACTCATTTCTGATGCTATTTAAGCCAAGGATTGAAGAGGGATGAGGCATCTAGTTACCATTAGTTTAGTTTAGTAGTTAGAAGTAGTTTCTAGAGAGAGAAGCTCTCACCTCTCTCTAGGATTAGGATTAGGATTAGATTTAGTTCTTAGATCTAGATTTTAATACATCTTCTTCTACTTCTATCTTCTCAATTCCTTGTTGTTACATTCATTCTCCTTCCATTCTTTTGTTGTAATTTCCTTTATGTTGTTCTTATGCTTTGTTGTAGATCTACTATTGTTCCTTCCATTTTCTTTCAATTCAATAAGAGGTAATTCA
>NC_029779.3:15765012-15768589 GCF_000817695.3 Arachis duranensis
TGTCAAAACAAAGTGTGGGATCCCGGATCGCACAATGAAAATCAAATTTGGGAGCTCATGGTTTGTGGAGAACTCCATCAAAGCTTGAAGATATTGAAATTGAAGAATGGAGCTTATTGGAGATTCAAGCATTGGTGGAAGTTCCAAGATGAGTACAAGCACAAGCCACCTTGAGAAGAGCTCCCCATAAGTCCAACTTAAGGACTTAAACTAAAAGTGTTAGGTGGGAGACACCCCACCATGGTAAACTCTTTCCATACTCTTTTAGTTTGTTAATAAGTGAATTGAGTTGCCATTATAGGTAGATTCTCATTTTCATTTTTTATCTTTTGTAAATATTGGTAGAATTAGTTTAATTTCTTGTTTTTATTGTTTTATTGAGTTTAGTTAGAAGTATAATGTGTTGAATAAGGTTCTAGGGCGTTTTGGTAGCTGTTTGGAGGATTGAAAGGCTTGGATTGGTGTAAGAACTTAGAAAAATATTTTTTGAAAAACAGAACACCATCCACGCGTGCGCGCACCTAACGCGTACGCGCACCTGAGCATTTTTCGACCACCCACGCGGACGCGCACTGTACGCGTACGCGTGGATGCAAAAAAATTTGACTCCAGCCAAAAACCCGAGAGTTAGGCCTGCACTGTGCGAACATTGGGCCTAAGGCACCAGTCTATGCACGCGTGCGCGCACTTGGCGCGTACGCGCACATGATCTTAAATTGGCAATGCACGCGCACGCACACTGTGCGCGCGCGCGTCGATTGCACGATCCACACTCCTGGTACTTTTACCCGAGAGTTGTGCCAGACTTGAGCCGACACTATGCCTCCGGCCTAACTCGATGCACGCGTGCGCGCACTACCTAACTCGATGCATGCGTGCGCGCACCTGGCGCGTACGCGTCCTTCAACCAATATGCACATCGACGCATAAGCACGCATGACGCGCACGCGTCGGTAAAAAAAAAAAGAGTTTTTTTCTCATTTTCCATTTTATTTTGTTCACTACATTTGCATACTTCTACTCTTCCCATTTTCATTTAGTTTTTGTAGCATGTTTTCATTTTTTTTAGTCATTTTAATAATGGTGTTGCCTCTTCCTACTCAATTGTTAAGGATTCCTTGCCTTATTTTGGTGCCTCTTGATATGCCATTTTCTCTTATTGTTTCCTCCTCTACATATTGTAGCTACCATGTAGTAGCGAACCATACCTTTATTTGGCATTAGCCCCCGCCTATGTTCTATTTGCTTCGATATCTTTGTTATAGGCCTAATATTCCTTTCCTTTTCTATCCTTTTAGGTTGGCCACCAAGGAGGGAGAAAGGAAAAGCTTTCAAAGAGGGCAACAAACAAGTCATCCGCACAACCTTTTGAAGGAGCTCATCAATTGTAGCAACCCGTCCACCTTGCTCTTCTTTGCATGCACCGAGGACGGTGCAATCTTCAAGTGTGGGGAGGTCGTTCGACCGATCTCCATGGGTAACAATTTCCTTTTCAACACCAATTCTTAGTTTTCTTTGTTAGATTAGTTATTGCATTGCATGATAGGTTGCATGTTAGTTAGAATTTGTACATATTTTACTACCTTCTTCTTATTAGGACTACTTGGTTAGAGTGATGATTTCTTTCCCAAGAAACCATTTTAGGGCAACCTACCAATTTGAAAAAGAAAAATTTCCGTTGAACTTGCTTGAAAGAATGTATTTTGGAACATGGTTTTTGAGTTAAGAACACAAGCAAGTGAGATTTGAGCCTAATGATGTGGTTACATCTTATAACCACTGATTTTCCTTCTTGTGTGTAATTGTTCTCTTTCTACGATTGTAATCTTTGATTTGTTTGAATCTATATGTCCCATTATTCCTTGTATTCATGCATTTATATGATTGAGGCCATCATTCCATTAGCTCTCTTACCCAAATGGCCTTACCTTTTATCTTCCTTTGTTAGCCAACTTTGAGCCTACGCTTAACCCACTTATTCTTATTTTAGCACATTACAAGCCTTAAAGCGAAAAAAAATAAATGTCCTTAATTTGGATCTTTGATTGGCTTAGGCTAGTGTGTGTGAGTATCATTCAAGTGTGGGAATCTTGGGACATTGGGTGAATAAAAGGGTAGTTTTGTATTTTTATTGAAAATATTTGGGAATTGGGTACATGCTCATGTATTGATCAAATGTATAGACCTTATGCATTGATGCTCTTGTATATAGAAAGAAAAAAAAATGAGAAAAAGAAAAGAAAAAGAAAATAAAAAGAAAAATAATATTGAAAAGAAAAAAAAAAGAAATAAAAGTGAAAAAGAAAAAAAAAGAAAAGAAAAGGAAAAAAATGTATATAGAAAAAGAAAGGAAAAAAAAGAGCAATAAAGGGGACAAAATGCCCCAAAGTGAAGCTCAATAAGAATCAATGCATAAGTGTTGTGAAATGAAAAGAAAATACATGAGTATGTGAAAAAGTGAGGAATGGGTAGTTAGATTAGTACTTAATTGTATAGGTCATTATATAGGTTAGGTGGGAAAGTTTCAGTTAATCAAAGATTCAAATCCTAAGTCCACTAGCCAAATATGACCCTACCTTAACCCTAGCCCCATTACAACCTAAAGAAAAGACCTCATGATAATTGTATGCGTGCATTGAATAATTGTTGATTGTTAGATGAAAAAAAATCTTGGAAAGCATGATTAGGGGAGAATTGAGTGAATCAACCCCAAACACCGAGCGACTAGAATGCAAACACTTCCGGTGAGGGTTCGATGCTCAATTCCTTGATTCCCGGCTTTCACGAGCGTTCTTCTTGCAAGTCTATTTGAACTTCAATTTTTATATTTGAATTGGTAGGATTCATGAATCGTTATATGATCTTGACCCTACTTGTGCATGTATGACTTGGAGGATTGATTTATTTTTAACCAAGTAGGTACAACCATTTTGCATCTAGTTGCATTCATGTAGATAGGATGCATATAGATAGGTTACATTGAATAAATGTTGATGCCCTTTGCTTTCTCTTGGCTTAAGCATGAGGACATGCTTGGTTTAAGTGTGAGGAGGTTGATAAACCCCATTTGTAGAGTTTATCTTGTATTAATTTTAGGGGATTTTATCACCTTTTACCCACATTTATTCAATGAAATAGCATGGTTTTGTATATTCTCCTTTAATTGTGCTTAAGAGTGAAAACATGCTTTTTAGGGTCTTAAAATAAATAAATTTAATTCACCTTGATTCCATTAGATGCCTTGATATTTTTGTTAAGTGATTTAAGGTTTAGGAGGCAAAGATTGGATCAAGGGAATGAAGAAAGAAAGCATGAAAAGTTGGAGAACTCATGAAGAAATGAAAGAACCGGAAAGCTGTCAAGCCGACCTCTTCGCACTTAAACGACCATAACTTGAGCTACAGAGGTCCAAATGATTCCGTTTCAGTTGGGTTAGAAAACTAACATCCGGGGCTTCGAAACGATATAAGATTTGCCATAGTTGCTACACGTATGGTGGCGCGCACGCTCATAGTACGCGCATGCGCCGTTGCTGCCACCTGGTTCACTTAAAGCAAAACGTGGCCAGCGAATTCTA
>NC_029779.3:15769212-15769520 GCF_000817695.3 Arachis duranensis
GTTTTAGTGACAAACAACTTTTTGTATGAAAGGATTATTGTTTGGTTTAGAAACTATACTTCGACGAGATTTTATTTGAGAAATTCTAAACCGTCAAAAATCTAATCGTCATGCCCCAGGCACAACACTAGCACAGTTCTGGCATAACTCTCTGTAAAGTGGCTGGGCGTTGGGTGCAGCACCATCGGCGCGCCCGCGCACATCACGCGCACGCGTGGATGGCATTATCGGGAAGAACGGCGCGCACGCGCCAAGTGCGCCCACGCGCAAGGGGTCATTCTGCTAAAAATTTTCTAAGTTAAAAGCTG
>NC_029779.3:15769694-15775835 GCF_000817695.3 Arachis duranensis
GGAGATCCGTAGTCCAAGTTATGTCCCACCAAAGTATGCCCAAAAACCATGTTTTTCATAAAAACCACAAAGTGCCATTTGCAAACAAGCCATTTCCAACTCTTTTCAAAATCAATCAAAATATGCCATTTTCATCCCTTTTCTTTGAAATCAATCAAAACATATCAATTTCAACATCAAGCCTCCTCAACTCACACATTGACACTTTACCACAATTTACAAAATCACTATCTCATTATTTTAACCCACTTCACCCAAGTGGCTCAAACTCAAACATATTGACATATCATATACTCTTCCTCATGCCAATTCTCAATAACACCAAATCCAATAAATCATCATCGTACACAATCAATATCATACTCACCATCAACATGGTTCAACCCACAATTCAACCATAACCAATCATCAAGCATATATCACAACATGCATATTTCTCATACATCATACCATCAAGGCATCATTAATCATCATCACATATATGACCACATCATATATCTCAATCATTCAACAACATCAACCATTCAATGCCTATCTTAGGGCCTCTAGCCTAAGTATTTCCTACCACATTACATATTAGATACGGGAAACCGAAACCATACCTTAGCCGATTTTCCCAAGCTCCACCGGAGCACTTCCAAATCACTTATCCACAAGCTCTCAAGGCCTCAACACCTCCAAGAACAGATTTTTCACCACCAAACCCTCTCAAAGCTTTTCAAAATCACCAATCAAGCTCCAATATTCACATATACACAACCTAAGCCACAATCATCATACCCATACACAACATCTCAAAACCCAAACATCATAAAACAACAAAATACACTAGGGTTGAGAATCTTACCACACCCAAGGTCCAAGGAGACAAGATTAACCTTCTCCTTCAAGAGAGTTGGGTCCTATAACATCAAAGAACCCAAAATCTCAACATTTCACCCATGAAACTCGAAAATAAGGGCTTGGATTTCGAACAGAAACACGTGGCTTACCTCAAGATTGATTGTATGGGTTTTGTAGAGCTCTCCGCGGTGAACGCGTGGCCGCAAACGGAGCAGCAATCGGAGCTCTAGATCAAAAGTTATGGTGGTTTGAAGATCAAGTGAGAGAAAGAAGTTGAGAGAGAGTTCTTCCCTTCCTCTCCACCATTTCAGCGTGTTTGAGTGTGTTGTGAGGAGAGAGAGTGCTGAAAACTAGGGTTTTGGTTTAGTTATGTTGGGCCAAGGGCCCACTTTGGGTCCGGTTTCAGCGTGTTTGAGTGTGTTGTGAGGAGAGAGAGTGCTGAAAACTAGGGTTTTGGTTTAGTTATGTTGGGCCAAGGGCCCACTTTGGGTCCGGTTTCAGCGTGTTTGAGTGTGTTGTGAGGAGAAAGAGTGCTGAAAACTAGGGTTTTGGTTTAGTTATGTTGGGCCAAGGGCCCACTTTGGGTCCGGTTGGACCGGTTTGGCCCGTTCGGTCCAATCTTGGTCCGATTTCTATAAAATTGATACCGAAATTCTCGTCTCAATCTCCTCTATCACATTTAGCCATAAAAATCACATTTTAGGCTTTCTAGAATAAATTCTCATTTATTGGTTAATTAGCCGTTAATTAATCGGGTTTTACACAGAACTTATCAGTACACATACACAAAAAATTCTTAAAATATACACTCAAATATCTTCGTGTTACACCCAAATTTGCTACAAATATAGAAAAATATTTCCTTTAATGCTGCATTTTTTTTCTTCTTCTTTTTTCCTTATTTCTTTCTTTCTTTTAGTTGAATTAATGTAAGTTCATTCTCTTCCAAGTAATTTTGTACTATTATGTGTTTCTTTTTCTTCTTTGTTTGATTTTTTTATTTTTATTCTTGTTAAAAGAGTAAAACAAGAAGAAACTTGAGAAGATAAAAGAAAAAAAAAAGAGATTATGATGATGATGATGATGATGATGATGATGAAAAAGAAGAAGAAGAAACAGTATAAGATAAGAAGGAGGGAGAAGAAGAGTTTTAAATTATACAGAACTTATAAGTATACATACACCGAAAATTATTAAATAATACACTCAAATAAATGTTTTGATATGATTGATTTAGATATATGGGAGCTAATTACCACATCATCAATTGAAGGACACAAGTACTTCTTGACAGTGGTAGATAATTGTAGCAGACACATTTGGATATACTTCATAAAATTAAAATAAGAAACTGCTATAATTATCCCACAATTTGTTCAATTAGTTAAAACCCAATTTGAAGTAGATGTCAAGATAATAAGAACATATGGCAAGAAATTTCAGGTAAATAATTACTATGTGTCTAAAGGAATCATACATCAAACATCATGTGTACAAACCCCCAATAAAATGGTATAATGGAGGGTGGAGCACAAGCATTAACACATATTACACGTTGCTATAGCATGTATGTTTTAATCTATGATTCCAAGATGTTACTAAAATTTGACTATAGCTCAAGTTGGCCATATAATAAACTGAATGCCAAGCAAATTTTTAAAAGATAAGTCACCATTTCAAATTTTGCATAATTAACTTTCAAATTTTAAAAATCTCAAAGTGTTTGGATACTTGGCTTGTGTCTCCACTCTTCAAGCTAGTAGAAAAAAATTTGATGCCAGAGTTAGGAAACTAAGGAAATGTTTTTATTACGCGATGCAGTTTTTTATGAACATGAAATGCCCTTCACCTATTCTAATGACACAATTACTGCTAAGACTAAGTCATGCCAACCACTAAACCAAAGCTTTAATCACTTGTATGATGATGTGTTCACACATATTTCTACAAATATATATGCCAATAATAATACAATACCACCATATCATTCATCATTTAATCACGACATTATCATAAATGCACTAAACCATGAAAGGAACATTGCATTAGAGTCACATACATATACAAATCATAGTATAGCACAACCTCATGCATCATTTGCTACATTGCCCATTAGAAGTTCAGGTTCATCACTTATACCTTACCTTAGAAGATCTGAGAGGGAGAGAAGAAGAGTTGCAAACCTAAATAATTATCATTGCATGCAAACTAACACTACACCACTGCACCAATTATCTAACAAATATTCCATCTCAAATTATGTCTCTTACTCACAACTGTCACCCACACACAAAGCTTTATCCCTAGCAGTTTCAGAGTTGCATGAACCTAAGCACTATGATGAGGCCATAGCACATTCCTGTTGGAGGGATGCTATTAAAACTGAGTTAGATGCACTGAAATTAAATAAAACTTGGACACTAACCACACTCCCAACAGGAAAACATGCTATTGGTTACAAGCAGATCTTTAAGATCAAATTCAAATCGGATGGCACGATCAAGAGGCATAAAATGCGTTTAGTTGCTAAAGAATTCACCCAAACACAGGGCTTCAATTATTTCGACACGTTCTGCCCAATTATGAAGGGTGCAACGATTCGAATCCTCCTCTCCATAGCTGTTGCAAAGGATTGGCTGTCCAGCAGCTAGATGTCAATACCACATTTTTGCACAAAAATTTGCACAAAGGAGTATACATGAAAGTTCCACCAGGATTATCTGTCTTAAACCCCAACTTAGTGTGCAAATTGGACAAATCACTATATGGGTTAAAGCAGGCTAGTAGGCAGTGGCATAAAAATCTATATTCCGAACTTAGTGCTTCCGGTTACACACAATCAAAGCATGATTATGCTTTGTTTACTCGAGTTTCAAATTCAACTTTCACAGCAATACTTGTGTATGTTGACGACCTAGTGCTTGCTGGAAATTGTTTAGAGGAGATTAACAGGATCAAGAAGGTACTTGATGATGCATTCAGAATTAAGGATATAGGAAAACTAAAGTACCTCATTAGGATGGAAGTGGCACGCAGCAGCAAAGGCATTGCACTGTACCACCGCAAATACGTTCTAGACTTGCTCTCTGAATATGACATGACCAATGCCAAGCCTATCACCACACCCATGAATTGTTCAACCAAACTGTCCAAAGATTGTGCTGCACCATTTCAAGATGTTTTCCTCTATCGAAGACTCGTCGGTCGCTTACTATATCTGACCAACACGAGGCTTGATATCAGTTTTGTCGTTGGGAAGCTGAGTAAATGCCTCGACTGTCCCACCATTGCTCATCAAAGTTGCGCTTCGCGTATTGAAATACCTTAAGCTTGCCCCTATCCGAGGTCTAGTTTTTCCTACATCTTCCGATTTGAACCTAACTACATCCTCTGACTTAGACTTGGTTGGCTGCCTGGACACACGATGATCAGTTACGGGGACATGTTTCTTTTTGGGGCTGTCTCTTGTCTTTTGGAAGAGAAAGAAACAAGTGACCGTGTCATGCTCCTCCTCTGAGGCATAATACAACTATACAGAGCACTAGCAGCGGCTGTTCGTGAGTCATAGTGGCTAGCTTTCATGATGATTGAATTCATAATATTTCTCTCGAAGTCTACACCATTATACCTTGACAGCAAATCTACACTACACATCACTGCTAATTCAGTCTTCCATGAACATACCAAGCACATCGAAGTGGGTCACATTGTGCACGAGAAGGCTCACAATGGATTAGTCAAATTGCTGCCAATTCGTTCCAACAAACAAGTTGCATATGTATTTACTAAATTATTACCTCCTGACCCGTTTTAGACCTGCATTTCCAAGCTCAGATTGTTTGACTTCCACACTCCTGAACTTGAAGGGGGGGATGACATACTGGCATAGAGCTTTATGACCTACATGCTATGAGTGCATGAATAAAATGGAAGTAGCAGCATTGTAACTTAATCACATCAAAGTCAGTTAGAAAAAATAAAGAATTTACTCTTCATCTCACTCTTGAACCGAATCACCAACAATTCTTCAATATCAAAATTAATTTACCTTATTATATTGTAAGCATAATTAAATTATTATGTAAAAATATTTTTACACATTATTATTATTTTTTAAGTTAGAAGTGAGACTCAAATCCAAAATCTTTAGATGAGAATAAGAAGACTATGTCATTTAAATTATAGCTCGTTGGCTATATTATTATTATTATTATTATTATACAACCTATATATACACGTATTTGTGTTAATAGAGGAATCAAGGTATATCACATCCTAAAAGAATAATAGATTATTCTAATGGCGGGGTTACACACTTTGAAATTTATAACTTAGGTTTCATTCTTTACCATATTGTAGGGAGACTAAAGTAATATCTAATATATCAAATTCTTTTTTCTATGGTCAATTTTTTATTTATTATCCATTCTATAATAAATCTATCATTATAAATTTTATACATTCAGAAAAAAATCAGTATGTTGGTAGAATTATTATTATTATTATTATTGTTGTTGTTGTTAATTACTATTAAAACAGTGGCAGAAATACAGCGTTAAAACTACTATATCAATATTGTTTTAATAAATATATATTTTTGTTCTACTTGATCTTGTTATTTTTATCCATGTTATTTGTCACAAAAGAAAAGCACATTACTAAGTGGCATATGTGTTTTCCATTATTCGATATTAATAATGCATTGAAAATAAACAAAAACAATTTGACGAAAGATGTCTAGATAAGCATCTCTTCTCTATATGTGAAGAAAATTAATTACTACCAATTGTATGATATAATTTTAGGGAGCTAATAATAATATTATATTATATTATTTTATTTAATATTCATAATTTTATATTTATAATATTTATGATATTTATAATTACATATTTATTATATTTGATATTATTTAATTATTTTAATAATAATTAAAAAACACAAAATAAAGCAAACAATAATTAAAAAAATACAAAATAAAGCAATTTAAAATTATTTTCGACTGGCTTTCTATTATATCGCAAATATTTTTTTATAAACTTATTATTTGAGTGCAGAACATTCCATTATGGATAAATATGCTTATGCTCACATTCAATTTATTGGATAAAGAATAATAGAATCTCCTATGTCTTTGCATTGGTTTATTTTAATTATTCTTTTTGCTTTTCAAAGTGCTGATTCTTTCATGTTTTAAGTTATTTGAGCATATCACTTTTTTCCATAATTAAAAAGAAGAAAAGAAGAGCATAAATTAAAACATTTCAAAAAAAAAAGAGAGAGAGAAAATCCCAATTA